>NW_027397063.1:41197364-41335433 GCF_003265705.2 Callorhinus ursinus
TATATTAGTCAAGCAAGAAACATATTTCAGGCCAAAAATAAAATCTATTGAGTGCATTATAGAATTTCTGCAACAGGAGATTTAACACTACCCAGTATTATGTTAGAATTTAGGGCATGACAGTTTTATTGATTATATCATGAGCTTGATGTCTTGGGGCTGCTGATATTGGAAAGAAACAATTAAGAAGTTTTTCCATTTTTATTCCATTATCTTTTGTGAACTCAGCTACATTTAATTTTTTTATATTTTTTGAAAATCCGATTTTAATAACTTTAACTTGAGAGCATTTACACAGAGGGTATGAGAGTAAACTTTTAAGGGTTTTATTTAGGTTCTTAAGTTTTCAGTTCACATTTTTTTGGTCATAAGATAGTTCATTTGTCTCTATGGTTTAGAGGAGGCCGCCTTCTTATAATGCTTACCATCTATCAGAATGAGATGATAAAGTAACTAGAAATATTGCTTTATGCACACATTGTATAACTTAATTACTTTGTAAACCTAAGCTGAAAAGGATCAACTATACAAAGACATTTTCAGTTTTTCATTATTTGGCTATATATATTATTACTATTTCTTATTCAACAGGATATTTGTGCTTCTAATTATAGTATAATTATACTATTATCAACATTTTGTGCTATTATCTCTAGGACTAAATCTTAAAGCAGTTAAATACTTTATTGCTCATTAAAAAGTAGGATCTGTGGTTACCTCTTTAGGATTAGGAATGCATGTGCCTTAATTGTACACTCTAAGCCTCAAGTCTTCATCTGTAAAACAGAAGCACCAACAGATACCACAAAGCTCCATTGTGTTTACTAAATCTGAAAATGTGAGTAAAACATTTAACACAAGTCCAGTAACCCAATACTCATTTCCTACTTCTTATCTAAGCTAATAGTAAAGAAAATCATCACTCAGCCAGTTTCTTATTTTCATTCTACTGAGTTTCAACATTGGAGTCAAATTTGTGTAAATAAGAGTGAATTTCAATGTTTATGTATAGCCTTAAACAATGTATATGTGTAGCCTTATTGGGTTTAATCTGATTTGCTTCTGGATCTACATTGAATATCAGTTATTATCTAGGTCCACTTTCTCAATTTTGCAATTGATTATAGAAAATTCTTGTGATCTCTATGATCTAACTTATGCATTATAGGGCCAATTGCAGTTCAGTCTAAGTTCATAGGACCCTTTACAACCCAATGGCTTTCTACTTCTCTGCCATTCATAGACCCAGAGCACGTAGATCTGGATCCTGGTCTCCAGACTCCCTTGGCACACTGTGTGCCTAGTCCTTTCTAAGAATCGCCTACTTGCTGAGAGTTGCCCTGTAAAGTTGCCCAGTATGCTAGGGACTTCTCCATATCCATTCTAGGCAACTTTGTCCTATATTGCTATTTTTTTTTTAAGAGAGAGAGAGAGGTGGGGGGAGGGGCAGAGGGAGAGGGAGAGAGAATCTTCAGCAGGCTCCACACTCAGCACAGAGCCCTTTGCAGGACTTGAGCTCACGACCCTGAGAACATGACCTGAGCTGAAATCAAGAGTTGGATGCTTAACCGACTGAGCCACCCAGGCACCCCTACATTGCTACTCTTTTTTTTTTTTACATTGCTACTCTTAAAGGCAATTTCCACTCTCTTCCTCTCTCTCTTCAAAACCCAGCATCCACTCTTTAATAAGAGTAGGCTTTAACCAAATATAAAAAGCAATCCTATTAGATGTCTTCTGCTTTCAGCCCTTCCAAACATTATGAAGCAAATAAATATGATACCATATGTTGGAATTTGAGGGAGTATGTGGAATGCAGGTGGAACACACACACACACACACACACACACACACACACTCTTATATCAATAAACTGCCTTACAAAAATTGGGAAGAAATAGATACTATTAGTAAATCTTCTGACTTAATGAACATTTCAATGAAAATTCTGGAACAATACTGTGAGAAATGCAATCCAGACAGACTCACTTTCTAGTGGCAATTACTTCTATATTCCCAATTTAGCTTCCTATTTATCTACAGAGTCATGTCTGTTGGAATTTCACAGAAACTTCAGAATCCTTTGGGGTGGCCATTAAATAGTTGTTGTAATCCAATGTTTTGTACTTGGTAGATACTAAGTATATTAAGCTGTTTTGAGATAATTTGATGATGAAATAGAAAGTCCATTTTTAAACTACTTAGTTTTCATACAGAGGACAAGATTTTAGAAAAAGGCAAGTTTAGCTAGTCAAATGTATAACTTTCAACAGATCAGTTGACATTTAATGTAATGTAGTCAAAAAAGAGTAATACACTAATGTTCATGATTCTTGGCTTCTAGGTAAGCCTCTGTCACTAGATGGATGACCATAAGAAAATTATTACATTCTCCGTGTTTCTGTTTTCAAAAAAATAAAGCAGTGACAATCTCCTATATTCCTACTTACCTTATATGGTTGCTATGAAAATCAAATGAGGCAATGTGAATGTTGGGTCTTAAAGTACAAAGTTACAGAATAATGTTATGAAATATTCACCTACTTAAGTATGTAAAAAAAGAGGCAATAATTTAGATAATTTAGAAGGACAAAGAGGATGATTTAGATTTATGATTTAGATGATTTAGATGGTTATTAGATTATTGAAAAACTAAACAATAAACTTTTCTATTGACTAATTTTGAAAATATTCCTTGCTAGGAATATTATTTGTCCCAGGGTTCTATACTGATGGATTTTACTCAGTTCTGGAGTAAGGTGGTAATGCCAATCTGAAATATGAACTGATATTAAGATGATAGAGTTGTTAGATTGTGCAATATGGCACTATCTAGACTAATGGGTTGTTGTCCCAGATTACCACAAGGAATGCCACTATTAGGAAATTATAGATCACATCTGCAAATTGTCTCTATCATCTGAAATAACATTGAGAAAGACAATATCTTAGATATTGTATCTAAGATATTGTAACATATCTTAATGCTGTGTGATGGGTAATTTTATGTGTCAAGTTGGAGAGTGTTTCTGGATGAAATAAACATTTAAATTGGTGAATGCTGGGTACACAAATTGCCCTTCATAATGTAGGCTGGCCTCATCTAATCATCTGAAGGCCTGAATAGAACAAAAAAACTATTCTGTCAGAGCAAGAAGGCATTCTCCAGCAGACTGCCTTCAAACTTGACTTGCACCTCTGGCTCTCCTGTCTCCAGTTTGCCAGCCCACACAATAGATTTTGAACTCATTCGTCTATAATCAGGTGAGTCAATTTCTTATAATAAATCTCTTCCACACACACACACACACACACACACACACACACACACATTCTCTTGGTTTTGTTTCTCTGGAGAACCCTGACTAATAAATACAGCATGTGTCAACTTTTAGAGATGTAATGAAGAGAAATATTCTGTTTATTAATACTATGAAATAAATATCCTACTTTACTCATTTTTAATGTTGATGCTTCTTGACCAGAAGGACTTCAAGATGTACCAAACTGAAATGAGAAAGATGCATATTACATTTAATATGTATATGAAAAGTATAAGCAATGTGGGCCAAATAGACAAAAGAAATTCCAAGTGGATGTAAATGAAAAAGTACATTACTTAAGAGCCATTTTCTTCTTAGAATGTCAATACTGATATAATGGGTTGCCATATGAATTAATCTGATATTTTAGTGTGAAAAATTTTTAGAGATTATTGTGTCAAATTCTAAATAATTCAATAACAGAGATTTTAAACCACCTAGTTATAATTTGAATGTCCTTTGGAGAGCTAGAGAGATAAGGTAACTTTATACTTGTTCAACATGGCATCATTATCATCTTACCAAAGCAAGAAATGGAACAGATGACCTCTATAGCCTCTCACATCAGGATACCTTTATAATAATCAGGCAAGCTTTGTACATAGAGCCTACAAGATATTAAAATTTAGAATATTAAATAATAAGATCACATACAATAGCATTTCAATACCATTAGCTTCCAATAAATCAAATTTGCAGGAATTAAAGTATAAAGTTATTATACTTCAGTGAGAGAGGAAATATTAAAATTCATGAGCATTTTAAAGGACACCATAACTAAAGCAGAGCAGATTACAGTTCTGTCCATAAAGGACTAGAAACTTCCAATATGTCTTTACCATGAAGCTATCAGAAATCAACATGAAAATAAATATTGTCATTGATAAAAAACATGTAGGATTAACTTGAATGATGGTTATAGAATATAAAAAACTTAGACAGGTTTAATTTGAAAATAGCTGATATCCTTTATAGATACTAGGAAAGAGAAAATACCAGCAAAGAGGTTAAAGAGATTATGAAGGACATTTTTAAATATGTTAAGGAGAACAAAATATGAAAAAGTTGAAATAGACCCTTTTAGAGTAAATTGATTATAGAAGCCACAGAAATCGATAAACAATAATTGGGCTTAGAAGCAGCATTAATTAATAGTAGCGCCTGGGTGACTCAGTCGGTTAGGTGGCTGCCTTCGGCTCAGGTCATAATCCCAGGGTCCTGGGATCGAGCCCTGCATCGGGCTCCCTGCTCGGCGGGGAGCCTGCTTCTCCCTCTCCCTCTGCTTGCCTCTCTGCCTACTTGTTGTCTTTCTGTTTCCCTCAGCCAAATAAATAAATAAAATCTTTAAAAAAATAGTAGGGAGACTATTGAAATTTTATAAACTGTTGTCAAAAATTACATATAAATTATATATAAATTATAAAATTGAGAAGAATATGAATTCAGAGAAAATAAATTTAAAGGAAAAATAACCGTAAAAGGTGATACAGAATATTATTGAAATGCTCTCCACTCTCAAAAAAATGTATCTCATTACAAATGTTTTTCTTACAGACAACAAAATATATGAATATTAAAATAGAAATATTTATTGTATTCAGGAACATCAGAAATATTTTTATCATAAATATTTTTTTGCTATTAATATCACTGTGATAAGGTATTGTGCCCAAGATGGGTCAGTCAATCGAATTGCCAAATTAATTTATCTTTTAATCCTAAGCTTTCTTGCCCACATACCTTACCCAGGAAGTGTGGCTAGTGCTTGGATATGGGCTGGAAGATGCTCATAAAGGAATCTTCTGGGATGGTTTTTATTGGGTTCTTTTCCTTTGGAATATAGGAACAGTGGTAGTTAACAAATGTGTTTAAACTTTTTCTCTTACATTATAATTCCTTTTAATTAGTCCAATATTTCACTAAAAGAGTGAACTTCCTTCTAGCCTTTTGAGGCCTGCTTTTCATTTATTCTCTGCAATTAATCATTAAAAGAAAGGACTCTGCACTCAGAAGTTTAGAATAGTGACTAATTAGTACAGAGCAAGTGGTCTCAGTGCTGGGATCAACTGTGAGGATGCAAAAAGAAGATAGTAGGAAGGGAAAAATGAAGAGGGGGGCGGAAATCAGAGGGGGAGATGAACCACGAGAGACTGTGGACTCTGAGAAACAAACTGAGAGTTCTAAAGAGGGGGGGGGGTGGGGGGATGGGTTAGCCTGGTGATGGGTATTAAAGAGGGCATGTATTGAATGGAGCACTGGGTGTTATACGCAAACAATGAATCATGGAACACTACATCAAAAGCTAAAGATGTAATGTATGGTGATTAACATAAAATAATAAAATAAAATTAAAAAAAAAAGAATCCTTCCAAGTTAACCAGCAGAGAGGCATATAACACAATGCTTTTCCTTTGTAATGGATACTAGAGAAAGGTCATCCTTGCAAAGGGAATATGTTGGTGTATCTACTGCATGTATTTGTAATACTTGTTTTAATCATGTAGGTTTCTTTAATTTTTCAGTACTAAAAAATTCAGGAACATGGATTTGGTCGTCAGATTTTAGTTTATTTACTAACTTTGTTATTTAATCTTTTTGAGTTTTCTTCTATCCAAAAGAGAAAAGTAATACCTATGTCAAATGGTTGATTTTTAAAAATTTATTATTATTTTTTTAATTCAAGTATAGTTGACACACAATGTTACATTAGTTACAGGTGTACAACATCGTATTTTGACAACTCTATATGTTATGTTATACTTACTCATCGCAAGTGTAGTTATCATCTGTCACCATACAGCACTATTGCAATACCCTATGCTGTACCCTTCATCCTGTGACTTATTTGTTCCCTAACTAAAAGCCTGTACTTCCTAGTCCCCTTTACCCATTTTGCCCACCCCCCACAACCTCTTCTCTCAGCAACCATCAATTTGTTCTCTGTATTTATGGGTCTGTTTTTGCTTTTTGTTTGTTCATTTGTTTTGTGTTTTAGATTCCACATAAAAGTGAAATCATGCGGCATTTGTCTTTCTTTGTCTAACATACTTCACTTAGCATAATACCCTCTAAGTCCATCCATGTTGTTACAAATGACAAGATCTCATCCTTTTTATGGCCAAGTAATATTCCATTGTGTGTGTGTGTGTGTACACTACATCTTCTTTATCCATTCATCTATAAATGTATAGTTAGGTTGCTTCCATATCTTGGCTATTATAAATGATGCTGCAATAAACATAGGGGTGCATGTATCTTCAAATTAGTGTTTTCATTTTATTTGAGTAAATATTGGTAGTGGAATTGCTAGGTCATATGGTATTTCTATTTTTAATTTTTTGAGAATTGTCCATACTGTTTTCCACAGTTAATCAATTTACATTCCCACCAACAGTGCACAAGGGTTCTTTTCTCTCCACATCATCATCAGTACTTATCATTTCTTGTCTTTTTGATTCTAGCCATTCTGACAAGCATAAGGTGATATCTCATTGTGGCTTTGATTTACATTTCCCTAATGATTAGTGATGTTAAGCATCTTTTCATGTGTCTGTTGGCCATCTGCACATCTTTGGAAAAATGTCTCTTCAGGTTCTCTGCTCATTTTTAAATCAGATTGGGTTTTTTTGGTGTTGTATATGTTCTTTATATTCAAATGGTTGATTTAAGCATTACATTTCATGTGTTAGTTTATGTAAGTGTCTAGCCCAGTTGCTGGCACATGGTAGATAATAAACAAAATTTGATTCCTTTCCTATGCTACTTCACCCTTATAAAATGACTTAGGAACTTGAAACTGAACTTAGGTTGAGTGGGGTGTAATCATTACAAAACTCATTAGGGTTGTTACCTTTCTTTATGATACTGTCCTTAAATTAGTATAACTTAAGACTGAGTTAGATTTTTTTCCTCATGCTTTTTCCTCATATTGTTGACTTATATTGAACTTGTATGTCTATAAAACCCCCTAGGTCTAACTCTTGTGAATGACTCAAGCCAAGTCTTGCCAATAAATTGTTCAATAAATTCCTTTTAACAGAATATCTTTTCCCTCTTCCCTTACTGATAATTTCTTTATACAATCCTTTCCCTCCTGCTCCTTTCCAGAAGTCTGTGTACTACATGAATCTCCTGGGATCCCATTCAGGCTGTAGAAAAGAGAAAATCTCTGGTTCTCTAATGGGGTTGAAAAGTCAATCAATAAGCAACATGGATTTAGTAAGAATAAATAAAACCAAGCACCAAGGCTTCAGTGTTTGTTGCTAAACTGTGGCATTCTGAAAGATATTTCTTTGATACGAGCTATCAGTAGACTTCTTTAAAGAAAAAAAAAAAGAAGACCTACTGTAAGACCAAATTGCATTTAATGGTGGATATTTTAAGTCATAGGACTAAACTAAATAAATAATTGAGGCAAGGGTTATTTATCACTGATTTAAAAAAGAGAATAATATGTTTAATTATGGGTAACTCTTTTGGAGAAGTGGCTAGATGTCTTTGTGCATAGCACAAGAGAGACTTAAGGATTATTGGAGGTTAAAAAAGTATAACTATAAAGAGAGAGGAAATGAGCCAAGAGCATTCAGACTAAAGAAAGGAGGACAAAAAACAAATCCACTATACAACATACTGAGGGGAAAATATCAGATACTCTTTTATGATTCCAAAATAAAATATAAACATATAAACTATAAGATTTGCTTTAGAAAAAAAATGATATTAAGCATTAGGATTAATCTGAGCATTTATTCAAGCAGGAATGCAAGGATATTTCTCTCAAGAGTTGTATAAATGCCCCCTCTTTGCAAGTGAAATCATCATTTAAAGAGACTGCTTTATGGATGTCAGTGTGCTAATAGGTTCCCTGGCCCTGCAGTTACTTCCCTTAATTCTCTTGATCTCTGGCTTCCTAAAGATACAGTCATTGGAATTGATTTCTATGAAAAAAATTAAGACCTCCAAATTCTAGTTATGCCAGTTTATTTTATAAGGATGCTATATTTATTTACTGAAGTATTCAGATTTTTCCCTTGGAAAACTCTGGTATAGGACAATTATGGTTTTGGTTTGGAGTCTTCTCTTCAGGCTGGATCCCTATCCTTGGGGGTGTTATCCAGATCCAAGGATCCGTGGAAGGTTGGGGGGAAAGGCAGGTATTTCTGTGGCATTCTCTGAAAGCATACCTCGGAAGGGGTAGCTAGCTGAAAGTAAACTTTTCTGTTGAGTGGAAAGGGCACCTTGAGGATGGATGCCCAGATCTAGTAGCAGGGCAGGAAAAGTAGTGGCAAGGTGAGTTGAAATCTGCATTGTCCAAAAGAAAAGCTAAGGTGAGGTAGTTACGCATTTATCAGCCAAGAGTAAAATCTGACCATTCCTAGAAGTACTAGCTCTTGTTGTGGAAATGGTGTGTCATCTTAAAGCAACTGTATACCTTTGGACAGCTTATACATGTCTTCCATTGTTTAATCATGTACTTCTGTTTCAGTAGTCTGGTGCTATAAAATGAAATTATGTTCTACTTTCCCCCCAAATAGTTAGAGGGTGATTCATCCATTATCTCCTCCTGGGGAAGTGGCACCCCTTTAAAGATATCTCTGTTTCATTCCTGGAAATTTCTTAGAGTAGTAACCCTACTGTGCTTTGGAAAAGGCCCTCCATTAGCTCTGATCTGGTCTTATACTTTCTGATCTTATCACCACCTGGCTGTTTCAAAAGCTGCTGACCCATGTGAGTGGACTCTTAGCTAAGCAAAGCTATGCCACTGACAGCTATTCTGATGTACTGCTTTCACCAACTTATGACCTATAATTTGCATCCATTCTCACCTGTTCCTTCCAGTTTGATATCTGGGTCATTTGACTTCCCCAATCCTGCCTCTTCATCTCAGACATTGCATGTTCTTGAAGAAGGAAGATTCATCCCTTTCTTTCCCCACAGCACAGGTTGGGCCAGGATAGGACTTTTAAGAAGACTGCCGAAACTTTGCAGTAGTGAACCACACACAGAATAGCTTAAAATTTGTCCTACACATAATTACCTGTTATTACTAACTTGTTCAAACCTTTTGCCAGGCTGTCTGTTCAGTTCCTGCAAGGTTTCTCTGTGCCATTGGAGGGTCAGTTCAACCCTTACAATGGCACTCTCCTCAGACTTGTACATCTCAGTTTTCACATATGCTTTCCTTTTGTGTCTCTGAGAAATGCAGGAGTTCATTCCTCTTCCAGTCTCTTTCTTATCCTGTCACAGGAGTCTGACATGTTCTTCTTGGCAAATTTCCCCAACTTACTCATGCTCATCACTGCCTTTCATCACAAATGTGTGGTGTGAATTATATTCACCAGACAAGGCAGCCATCCTATTCCATAGTATATTTATCAAAACTGAGCTTTTGAATCCCAGATTATGCCATTCATTATGTCTTAGTCGAGTTTGAAGCTGTGCCAAATCCATATACATTCCTTTACATGTTTTTTTGCTGCATGAGGTGAAGTAAGGTCAGGACTCTCTATTGTTCTCTTGGCAAAGTCTGATCTTGGGTGTTATTATTGTCCCTCAGAAAGATACTCACATAACAAGTAGAGGTGATTTCCAAAATCCAGATTTTTTTGAGAGGGAAACACAAAATAAATTGGTGATTAAATAAAGGATTTCCTCAACTTTCTACACTACTGCTCTGTTAAGGAGACTTATTTAAGTTAATAGACCAAAGATCAGACCCCTCTAACTCAAGTTTTCCTCAAGAATAATAGAGAAGTTTATTCTGTATGTATGTGTAAATTGAAGGCTTCGATTAAGTGGCATACAAGCAGATCAAAGAGCAATCTTTCCTAAAATAAATGCTGTTTCTATCCTAGAATGTGAAGTGAGATTTGTAACTTAAAATGGTGGATTTCCAACCTCAAAATTGAGACATTCTCTATTGGCTGTTTTATTATAAGGATATTAAAGGACTGGGCATTGAGTATTAATAAACCCGTCTCACTATTTCTTAAAAGGAAATATCAACTTGATTAGGTCCTTCTTTGGGTTTAGTTTTCTTACTGAACATAAAAATTGTGCAGCTACTCTGCTTATTTATGGTCCTCACATGGGATATGGTCCCAGTGGTTAAGTTTTAATTATTGTAGAAAATGTAGAACTCACATATTTATGATGTTTTCCTATTGGGACATGGAAAGAGAGTTATGTAGAGAAATCTGTTATTTTTTCTTCTGTAAGTAGCTAGGCTATAAACATTTACATTTATATATATAGTATATATATTATGCTATATACATTTACAAAATAGCATTGTTTTTTATTTTTATAGTTACATTTTTGGAGTCCATTAGGTCTACTTTGGGAAGTAGATAGATTTTCGTGGTGCTGACTATAATCATGACATCATTAGAAGTTACTCTCTCCTTTGAGATGCATTTAAAATTGGTTTGCATCCCCTATTTTATGTCCAATAAGAAATCTAATGCTTTTCCCAACATTTCTGTGAATTCCCAGGAGTGTACATTTTTACAGTCACTTCTAATTCCAATTTCTGGTTTACTCTGAATTTAATCTGCCTATTTGTCACTTCCCCTTGCTGCTTTCTTCATAATTTACTCAAATAAGGAACATTGCCCATGTCTTCAAGTTCTCCCATATTTCAGTCACAGAAAGCATTTGTAGATACAGCAAATTATACTGAAGATTTAGAGTCAAGGGGGTGGGGGGGCATTGCGGTAACATATAGCAATTTATATAAAAAGTGAGTATCAGGGCGCCTGGGTGGCTCAGTTGTGAAGCGTCTGCCTTTGGTTCAGGTCATGATCCCAGGGTCCTGGGATCGAGCCCCGCATCAGGCTCCCTGCTTGGCATGGAGCCTGCTTCTCCTTCTCCCAATCCCCCTGCTTGAGTTCCCTTTCTCGCTATCTCTCTCTGTCAAATAAATAAATAAAATCTTTCAAAAAATAAAAAAATAAAAAAATAAAAAGTGAGTATCAAATATCTTTGTTCTTTGAAGTTCTTTTCTTACTACTCCGTCTTTTGTATCAACAATCAGGAATTTCTAATTGGCAAAGATTGTGCATGGGATATTTTAACCCCACTGTTCCTGAGGACCCTTTGAGTAAACATATTTTATCAGAATTATTTCTGAACAAATGGATTTTCACATTAAAATAATTTTCTTCAATACAATAAAGAAAATAGTTGACAAATATAATTATAAAAGTGATCTTTTTTACAGCACAAGTGAATTATTTTAATTTTCTTATTTTCTTGAATTTAAAAAAATTGGTGGTTTTTTGCAGGTTTGATTTTGATATAAAGATATCTTGGGCACCTGGGTGGCTCAGTCAGTTAAGTGTCTGCCTTTGGCTCAGGTCCTGATCCCAGGGTCCTGCTTAGCGGGGAGCCTGCTTCTCCCTCTGCCTGCCACTTCCCCTGCTTGTGCTCTCTCTCACTCACTCTCTCAAACAAATAAATTAAATCTGTTTTTTTAAAAGATATCTCAGATATCACTACTTTATATAACTATATAAAATCATATCAGGTATAGCTGCTTGTTTTTCTTTTGTGGCTCTTCTGTTTTTAATAATAGTTTGAATTTCCCCACACTGATATTTCCAAATCTAAATTTTGTTCAAAAATTTATTTTTCCAGCAATTTTTAATGAATAACATGTTTTGATATGTGCATCATTGGCCATTGTCAATTTTCTTATGTTGATTATTTCTACCAGACATTCATTTTAATTTGAATAAAGACAGCTAAGTTTAACATTTAATTGATAGCATTTTCAATTTTAATAATTGAGAAACATTATTATTTAATACATTTAAGTAACATAGCCTTTGATTGAGAAGTTTTGTTTATTATGGTTTTAAATGAAAAAGGAAAGAGAAAGGGTATACACAAAGAATTCCACCAAAGGTGGGGGAAGAGAGAGGCAGAAACAGAAACAGGACAACTGAGTAATTCAGAGTTGCTACCTCTTTCTGGCTAAATGGCTCTTATGTTATGCACACAAGCATCAGAATTCCATGGGGGACAACTGCCAATGTCAAAATGGAGAGATGAAAAGCTTTTCTGGTCCTATTTAGATCTTGCCTCCAAATGCTTCTCTGTTTTGTTCACCTCTGCTCTCACTTTGCCTCCCAATTCCTACTAGACTTTCTGCAACCCCCAATTCTCACTGCTTCTTATGGAGAGCAGTTTAGAGAGTTCATGTCTCCAGCTAAAACTCTACAGTTTCCCACCTAAAGCAATGTGTTCTGCTAGATATAAGACCATCTACCCTGGAGAGAACTAGCCTTCTTCCTTAGGGGCAGGGGTAACTACAAAAAGTTGTGGTGCTCTTTGATAAGTTAGATACCCTGGCATCTTTCCCCACAGACACACTCTGTCCTTGTCATTCCAGAACATTTGTGTTTTTTTACCCATTGTCCAGCACTCTTTCTGAGGAGCTTCTCTTTCTTCCTAGTTCCATCTGACTTTGTTTTCTGTAGGACAGAAGATTTTTTTTTCCTCATGAGCCTTCTTGCTCTACCACAACCAATTCCAAAGGTGCTTATTGCTTGAGGGCATTTTCATGGCTGGCACTAGTTGGTAGAGGAGATAGTTTTGTACAGGACTTCTTTCATGTGGTACTGCTTATATTATGGCATAGGTACATGATATTTCACTTAGGTGTAAGGCTAGACATACAGATCTAAATTTCTGTGAGCGTAAGTAGAGCGTATTATACTTAAGTTTCTATTTGACATAAGACTATATTAGAATGTGCTTTTACACTCTGTTTTCTCAAAGCTAAGCATTTAGAATATAATCTTGTTTCATCAGTGAGCCTGATAGCCATTGCATTTTCTCAATATTCACACCAAATTGTACAAATGACAGGTTTTACCTTATCTGAAACATTCTGGTAAGTTTATGGTTATATTTAAGTATAAAATATCTGTGTTTTTGTTTTTGTTTTTTAAAGCCCATGCACAGATTTGGGTGAGGAGATTTATTTATTTATTTATAAGTCATGATGCAAATCCATTCAACCATACTTTCTTGCTTTAGGCTCTAGCCTACACACAATTTTTCATCAAAATATTATTCGAACCGAGGACATTTGCAGTAGTCTGGAACATATTTTCTCCAGTACTTGACTCTAAGCTCTCTATATATCTTAGAATTCTCTGAAAAAAATTCTCTGGCATATTTGAGTATCACTGAATAAATAGCAGCTATGCTTATATCAAGAGCAGTATCAGTCTGCGTGGAAAATATGCCAGCTTTATTAAGAGCATCTTTAATGGATTTAATTAAGCTTCTTATTCTATCAATAATATCATTCTCTGAATAAAGAACTTCTCCATACATAACACATTATATACTATAAAATGTTTTAAACATAGAGAAAAGTATAGTGAAAATCATAATGAATACCCACCATCACCCAGCTTTGTCAAATCCTAGTTTTGTTTTATATGCTTCTAATCGTTTAATTAAACATTACAGATTCATTTGAGTCCTACTATTCAATTATCCCCTTTCATTTCCCTCTCCTTTTCTTTTCTTTCTTTCTTTCTTTTGAGCTAACTAATCTCTTTGTTGTTTATCAAATCAGTGTATGTTTACACTTTAATTACATATGTGTATATTCTGAAACAATAGTTAATTTTTTGTGTTATTAAAGCCTATAAATGTTATCACATATAATTAGTTCTCTGAAACTTAGTTTTTCTTCACATTATGTTTAAGATTTCTCCTATTAATACTTATAGGTATAAATATTCATTTTTACTAGTAAGGATTCCATTGCATGAACTTAGCTCAATTTATTTCTCCTTGTCTTATCCTTTGCTTTTCACTTTCTTAGGAGTTATACTCTCAAAGCAGTTACATTATCACACTCCTTGATACAAAGACATGTGAGCTTTCATAATGATTACTCTTTTAAGCCATTAAGATTTGGAATGGTTTGTTATACAGCAATAGTGCTAATTTCATTCCTTCCATTGAAAATAACAATATTTCTACTCTTAATCCCTAAAGTATTTTCTTTATTTTTTTAAAGATTTTATTTATTTATTTGACAGAGAGAGAAAGAGCACAAGCAGGGGAAGCAGCAGAGGGAGAGGGAGAAGCAGGCTCTCTGCTGAGCAGAGAGCCTGATGCGGGCTTCAATCCTAGGACCCTGGGATCACGATCTGAGCCAAAGGCAGCCACTTAACTGACTGGGCCACTCAGGCACCACCCCCCCCCACAAAGTACTTTTTATTTCTCATTGGATCCATGTCTGTAATGTCTTTTTGTTGTTGTTGTTGTTGTTGTTGTTGTTATTGATTTGTAGTGGGTATATGATACTAGTTTCAGGTGTAGGACATAGAACTTCAAAATTTATATGCATTGTGAAGTGATCATCAGGATAAATCTAGCTGCCATCTGTCACCATTCAAAGTTGTTACAATATTATTAACTATATTCCCTATGATGGACATTACATCTTCATGACTTATTTATTTTATAACTGGAAATTTGTACCTCTTAATTCCCTTCCCCTATTTCACTCATTCCCCCAATCCCTTCTCCTTCGGCAACCACTGGTTTGTTCTCTGTATCTATGAGTCTGTTTCTGTTTGCTATTTTGTTTTGTTTTTTTAGATTCCACATATAGGTGAAGTTATACGGTATTTGTCTTTCTCTGTCTTACTTCACTTAGCATAAAACCCTCTAAGTCCATCCACGTTGTTACAAATGACAAGATTTCATTCTTTTTTATGACTAATATTCCACTGTGTGTGTGTATATGTATATATCACATCTTCTTTATCTATTCATCTATCAAGGGACACCACTTAGGTTGCTTCCTTATCTTGGCTATTGTAAATAATGCTGCAGTGAACATAGTAGTATATGTATCTGTTTGAATTAGTATTTTCATTTTATTCGATAAATACGTAGAAGTGGAATTGCTGGATCATATGGTATTTCTATTTTTAATTTTTTGAGAAACTTCCATTCTGTTTTGCATGGTGGCTGCACAATTTTACATTCCTACTAACAGTGCAGAAGGGTTCCCTTTTCTCCACCTTCTTGCCAACACTTCTTATTTTTTGTCATTCTGGCTGGTATGAGATGATATCTCATTGTGGTTTTGATTTGCATTTCCCTGATGGTGAGTGATTTTGAGCATCTTTTAATGTATCTGTTGCCCACATGTGTGTCTGTTCCTTGGAGAAATGTCTATTTAGGTCCTCTGCCCATTTTTTTTTTTGTTAGAGTTTTTGTTTTCTTGATACTGTGTTGTGTGTGTTCTTTATATATTATGGATATTAACCCTTTATAGGTTATATCATTTGCAAATATCTTCTTCCATTCAGTAGGTTGCCTTTTCATTTTGTTAATGGCTTCCTTCACTGTGCATCAGTTTTTTAGTAGGTCCATTTGTTTGTTTGTTTTTTGCTTTTGTTGCCCTTTGCCTGAGGAGACAGGTCCAACAAATATTGCTAAGACCAATGCTTATATAATGTCTTTGATAGTAGTTTTTGAGGGTCTCTATCTTAGTTCACCATTGAATTGTATGTTCTTCAAGACATGGGCCTGGAATCGCTATGTTAAGTGTCTATTCTCCTACACTATTATTCCTGACTTGGCATTTCTAACCATTATTTTATTTCTAATATAAGTGAAACAAGTTGATGTTAAAACACATTTCATTGATGTTTTCCTTTTCCACAGATGCCTAGGCCTTGTTAAGGGGTTCAGCATAAACCTCCCCAAAATGTGACACTTTCGCATGTGGATTACCTTGAGCTGAAGTCAAGTGAGGCCCAAAATACTTAGAAAGAGCTCTTTATTTCCCCCTTAACTGTCTAGAAGAATCTAGATAAAGGGCCTTTTCCAAGAAGAGCACAGATCACCAGAAATAATAACCAAGAATGTGGGCTAAGTGTGGTAAACTGTGGAGAAGCTCAGCAAGGTCTGGAGATCAAATTCCTCTCTGTGTCTTATTTTCTTTGCAGGGGATGGCAGACATTTGTTTACCAAACATTTGCTGTTCCTATCTTCCTGTGAATTGTCTTTCTTCCCTTTGAAGTCTCAAACCACTGTCCCCTTCTTCTTAACTCAGGATAGCATATAGCCACAATTGTCTGCCTGCCTGTGGGTCTTATACTCTTATGGGACTCGCATATATATGTAATTAAATTTATTTTCTCCTATTATTCTATTTCATATCAATTTAATTAATAGATCAGCCAAAAAAAAATCTAGAAGGAAAGAAGGGAAAAGTTTTACTCCCCTACACTTATTTTTACTTAAAACTAGTACACCCAACATTTCCTTACTGAGTTTTTCTAATTTCAGGATATGGACAATCAGAAAAAGCATTATTTGTGGTCCTTGCATTACCCTCTCCGGTGCTATTCTCTGTTATTTTTCTCCGTTGTCTTCAACTTAGCCTATTGGAAACATAAAACCTTCCTCTGACATGATGTAAAGTACATCTTATTGGAGGTACCTTCAACTTGCTTGTTTTTTCCTTTCAGCTTAAGACCATCTTCTGAACTCTTTGGGTTTTGGTCCTACTTGCTCCCTGATATTTGGGTTCACTCGATTTTTCTGCCTCCTACTTATCTTACTTCTGACGTTTGGGAGTGCATGGACTCCAAAAACATCATGTATTTTAGAACTATTATTTGATCCATTGCTAATTTTTAACTCATCCTTAATGAACCTGCCCTACATTCTTTGCTCCTTGACTCTTCCTTATCCCGCTGTGAGTTCATCCAATTCAGTAATTTTGGATGTATTTTTCCAAATAAAAAGGTCAATAAACATTGCTTCCCTTTACTCTTTTTCCTTTTACTGTAGACTATATCATGATTATCAATTGTCCATGTTGAATACCAAGTTATCAATTTTATTATTTTAAAAGTTGCTTTAATTTGGACATTAATCTGAGTTAAAGTTACTCAACTGCAAACAATCCATTGTTTCATGCTTGGATAAAATGAGGGTGATGAAAAATGCCAACCTCACCGTTATAATTTTTGATTTGGTACACTCAGTAGATATAGCCCATGTTGAAAGTAAACATTTTTGCTTCACCATTCCTCAGGAATATATTCACTTTAGTTCCTAATGATTAGTGATAGAATAGTTATCTTATGATTTATTGTTTTAGATCTATCATAATCCTATTTTCCATAATCATAAGGTGTTCAATCTTTAGTTCATTGTTTAAATTATGCTTAATTTATGGCAGTTACATGATGATCTTACTTCTAGTTCCTTCTTTTGTTATTGCCTAGATCTACTGAAACTCTAGCCCTGTGATATTTTTCTTTAAAGAGCAGATGATTTGTCAGGCCTATGGTACACTCTCTGTGAGCCAAGTATGCTATGCCATCTCTCTTCTGAGGTCCATCTTCCTAGCCTGAGTATAAATAGGGATCTATGAATATAAAGCAGCTGAAAGAATGCATTCTGAAAAAGTTGCTTGTGTACTGATTAACCCTGCTCAACAGAAAGTACAAATCTCTATGGCTCTTAGAATTATTTCGATTTCACCAAGAATGGACTCATATAACCATAGAATATCGTGGCTGGGAAGGCGATCTCAGGCTCCATTTAATAAGACCTTATTCATTAAGGCAGAAATGAATGAAATAGTCAATATTTGGCCCATTTTGATTTCAAAATTTAATCTTCCTATGGCTCACCTAATATATGAAAGAGAAAAGCCCCAGTAACTTGCCAGTGAGACATCTCTAAGACAGGGCCACTGCACTACATGGATTCATCTCTATGATCTCAATAATACCATTTGATGTGGGAAACAAAGCAGAATAGAAATTGTTAAATTTCCTTACTACCTACAACCCATTGACAGTCAGAGTGACATTCCTCTAGGGACTCAACTGCTTCAGTGTTGACATTTTGCTAAAGGCAAAAGGCAATCCTAGCCCAACTCCCTCCCCGCCCCCTCCCAGGATCCTGTAAGCCTACTTTAACATATAAAAATTATTTTGGACACTTCCTTTATCTCTACCCCCCAAGATACGTGTTGGCAATCATCCCTCAAGCATATGGCCCACCGATATACATCTGAAGGGTCTCATGACTAAGGTTTTATTAGACAGTAATAAATAACATTTTCCCAACAATAACTAGCCCCCTCAAGGTCCTGAAAACCTTGCTTCCAAATTTCCTCAGAGACTTATGCAATCCCAAACCCCCTCTAGTGCAGCTCTTTCTGCCCACAGTTCCTGTCCCTGTGCTTTAATAAAACCACCTTTTTGAACCAAAGCCATCTCAAGAATTTTTTCTTGGCTGTTGGCTTCAAACCCTAACATCTTTCCTACATCACTATTTATTCTGTCTCTCATGTTGCTTACCTATCAAAAAAATATTCTTAGACAATTGATACATATTTTTAGTGAAAGGAGTGAGAAAGGAACCACACCAAAATTTCCCTCAAGGGAGATTAGGACTTTCCAAATGACTTTGAACTAGAGAGATAGACCAGTGCAGTTCATTGCCAGCAGGGAAGCATTCTAGATCATTTTCTTTGTTCCAAGCCATTCTGTTATTATCTAAATAGACTCTTCTTAAGTGATGAGTGAGTAACATTCCAAAAATCATTTGTAAGTGATGGGTATTTTCCGATACAAATAACATAATAACATAACATTATTATGTTCCCTGACCAATATTGCAAAGTCATTTTAACACACAAGGCACCTAAATATATTGGAATTGTTTCAAATACAACTAACCATCATCCATCTCATTGTTTCTATGAGACAATTGCTTTCTTAATTCTAAGTCTTTTTCTGTCAATAGCAGCAATCATTTCTATATCAATGTAGAACACGATCTTCATTGGAGGTGGGTTGATTTATGCCCAGGAACCATTAAAGGAACTTCTTTTTTTTTTTATTCAATCCATTTCTGTAACTACATGACAGAAACATGACATGGAATAAACACTCTCCAGTTGAGAATCAAAAGATGAAAGAAACATTACCCCCAAGAGTAGCATGCGGTTTCATACTTATGTAGAAATTCTTGATGATATAATTGTATAGAAATTGAGGACTGCCTAATCCTCAGCTTATATCTTCTGTGCTTCTCATTTTGTATCTTGATCCCATTTTAGATATTATGCTATGTGGAAATCTGAGAGTTACATTTAATTAGCATAGCCACATTATACCTAACTACTTCATTTTTCATGGTCTGAAATTCTCAAATTATTTTTTTATTCAATGAAGTGTTATATTTTCATTCAACTTCATGATTTTTTTGTAATGTGCACTGTAGTAACATAAACTTTTAAACTTAAAAATTAATTTTGACTTGCCAAAAGAAGCTTTATTTCTGAAAGTAATTATTTGCAATAATTGCCATGCTGTTTTCTGAAGAGGTAAGATTCCTGGTGTCACATGGCAACCCCATTCCTGGGTCTCCTGCTGGTTTCTGTCAGATTAATGTGTTCTGCTCCCCTGGTGAAAAATCCACATGGGTTCTCCTCCAGGCCACCTGTGGAGAAAGAGAGTGGCTACCCCCCCCCTCAACACACACACTTAAATTTCCAAGAGAATGGAAATAGATAGAATGTGGATCAGAAGATTAAGTATCACTTACAGTAATGCCGTTTTGAGAGAATTTAATCTCAAGAACAAAACAAGTTGAACTTCTGGTCTCACAAACTACTAGCATTCTTCTCTCAAATTTTTCTTAAATAATTTGACAACATTTTGTCATTCTACATGCCCTCTCATTCTGCTCAAATCTTGCCATCTTCTATCTCCTTATTTTAAAACAACTTTTCTTTAAAAAGGATTCAATATTGGCTCTTGGTAAAGATTAGGAAGGTTCAGACATGAGTCTCTTACAATTTAAACACCCAGTGTCTAGTTTGACAATATCTGTAATTTTTCCCCCTTTCCATCATTATTATAACTTTTCTCAAAGCAGAGTCATCATCAGGGAACATCAGGTGCCAAAACCTTCTCTTCATTGTTTTCCTTTATTCAGGGAGGGGATAAGCTTGATAGTTGCATTCTTACCAGGCAATGTCAGGCTGCACATCCATTTAAAGATCACAAAACCAATATGGATCTGAAATACCAAAGGTGCTGAGTGTGAGAGATGATAAGTCTATTGGATTTGTTATACCAGATATTTGAAATCAATTTCAACCCAGCTGGAATGTCTTTTAATTTTGAAAAAACTTAACTTTGGAATTCTGGAATATGCTTTTATTTGTTTGTTTCCTGCATTTTAAAGGACTCTCTTCTTTGCAGTTAGGTGAATGGTGTAAAGTGCTGCGTGGTTGGATTCCCATACAGGCAGGGCTTTGTAAGTCATTCTCTATGTTCTTAAGAATGAAGCCCTTTATCTTACTGAAGAAAATTTCCAGATGTTTTCTTCCTCCTGGGATAATATCTATGTTTTAGTATTTGTTGACTGAAAAAAAAACCCACAATTACTGACACTTACCATACACTTAGTAAAGCTTTTGGATGTATTTTATTAATCACCAGGTCATTTTCATATATATGACAAAGAATACAGAATTGTATGAAAGATATTTTACTCAGTTTATAGACAATGTTTAGACAGCAGATAGATATGACCTCTAATCATACTTCCATATTGACCCCCAGAGATTGTCTTTTATTTATTGAGGACTATAGACTATTATAGTATAAGCTGGTTGTGTGGTTTTATTAGGGGTTTACATAAATGCTAATCATTACTCATAAAATGAGTGATGGACCATAAAATGTGATGTATGTGAAAGGCACTTCTTAATTTGCTAGGGAAAAAAAAGAAAGATAAAGATGATTTAAATGATGGTCGGGTTTATACCAAATCTGATAGTTGTTACATGCATAAACCTTTACTTAATTCCTACTCTTAAGGGATAGCGTGTCTTGTGTGTATATGAACTGACCTCTCTTTAGCCCTACTTAGTCATCACTTCAGAAGGCTTAGCTCCATCTCTAATTGTTCATAGCATTTGGCAAGGAAATTATTTTTATTCTTCAAAATCATTTCCGGTGAGTTGTTATTAAAAGTTGTCTACCCTTGGGGGGAAAAAAGTTACCTACCTTACCAGAGACCTAAAAGGAAATTTCTACCAAATACATGCTTATATGCTTGGCTTCACTGATAATTGTTGCTTGCAGAGAATGTCCAAGGCCTCTAGCTCAGTCTGACCCATGGTCAAGCCTTCTCATTACGGCCCCCCAGATCCCTGAACATTTCTATCTTTTTCAGAGTCTTGCTCCCAAGTTTTGTTTTGTTTTATTTTGTTTTGTTTTCTTTCTTTTTTCCTTTCCTTTCCTTTCCTTTCTTCCTTCCTTCCTTCCTTCCTTCCTTCCTTCCTTCCTTTCTTTCTTTCTTTCTTTCTTTCTTTCTTTCTTTCTTTCTTTTCTTTTCTTTCATTCTTTCTTTTGAGTAGTTTTTCTTTTTACATGAAATTGGGAAATTATCCCTTCCCTTAATACCTAATTATGACTTAAGGCATAATTGCTTCTAGGGATATTTCTAGTTAGGGCCCTAAGAAAGCTAAGAATCCAAGGATAGGGAATGAGCCTATTTTACCCATTGTAACATCCTAGGTGTCTAAAATAGGAAACTGCTCCTAGTAAGCCTCAATAAATATGAACAAACATCCAAATGACTCTTGAGTAGAAAAACTCAGTCTTTGGAGTATATATATATTTTTTTTTTCTGAGCCCTCAAATCATATCACCCAGGGTTGCCCACTCCTTATTTGTATATGTAGCTATATAATTGTGAGGTCTAGGCACAGGGGCTATTTATTTTGCTGCTTTTCAGAATCTAGGTTATTATCTCATATAATTGCCACTCTTTTATTCAAATGCAGTCACCTGACTTTGTTTTAATTGTTTAATTTATTTGTTTTAGTAATTGGTTGTGTATCCCAAGTGTTCATTGATAGATGAATGGATAAAGATAATGTGGTTACACACACACAGAGACACACATACATACCGCCTGGCATATTACTGAGCCATAAAGAAGAATGAAATCTTGCCATTTGCAACAACATGAAGGGATCCAGAAGCTGTAATGCTAAGTGAAATAAATCAGTCAGAGAAAGACAAACACCACACAATTTCACTCATATGTGGAACTTAAGGAACAAAACAAATGAACAAAGGAAAAAAGAGACAAACAAAAGAACAGACCCTTAAATATAGAGAACAAAGTTGTGGTTACCAGAGGGGAAGGGGGGGTGATGGGTGAAATAGATGAAGGGGGTTAAGAGTACACTTACTTTGATGAGTACTGAGTAATGTACAGAATTGTTGAACCACTGTATTGTACATCTGAAACTAATATAACCCTAATTATACTGGAATTAAAAAATCATAATTGGTTGTGGATCTTAAATCTTTTCTTATTAAATACTCTCCTTAAGGCTACATGTGTTGGGGAGCAGGAAAAAAAAAAAAGGCTGCATGTGTTGGTATAGACTAAGGACAAAGAATACATCTGAATTTAGAATATGGATCCCTTACCACTGATGTGCAGCTCTAACAGTAATAGATTGCTCATTTTATGGCAGAATCTGTGATGATATCTGCTGAGATCAGCAACATGGGCCCAGTCAGTACATGACATTACTATATTATTAAGTGATATATGGCATTAACATACTGATGCTCTCTGTTTCCCAACTCAATGAATCATAATAGAGTCATAATAGAGTAAATCATTAGAGACGCAATAGAAAAATCTCTCTCTCTCTCTCTCTCTGTATCAGAGATAATGGAGAAAGGATATTCCTACAGCTAATAGGAATTTTTGGTGGCACTTATCCCATTGATATGACCCCTTCAAAAGGTGATAGAATGGTTTGCCAAACCACGACTGTGCTTGAGCTTTTGCTCAGTTCCCAATCAGGTTTGGCAGTTATCCATGTTGGGAAGCCTTGAGGCTCTGAGGAAGGTCTGGGTCTTGGTGGCCTCTCAGACACCTTGCTGTGACTTGGAATAAAATAAACCTACTCAGCAGCCAAAGAGAGAGAAAAGGGGAGAGGTGTCAGAGAAGAAAAGGTTGATAAAATCTTCATCTACTATTGAGAAGTTTGTTTGTTTGTTTGTTTGTTTTGGAACCTCGCTTGTCAGAACTTGGAAAATTTAAAGAAAGAGGAACTTCCAATCTGCTATGAGGTTGTATGTAAAAGGAACATCTTTAGTGACATGACATACTAAAAGGTCAATTGAAGTGATGTGTTATGCCTAAGAAATGGGATTTTATTTATGCCTCTTTCAGAAGAAATAATTGATGACTTTCAACTGTCCCTTGGGTTGAAATTTAACATAGGAAAAGAAATAAAGGCCCTATTCTGGAAGGTTGCTTGTCAATCTCAATTATTGGGCAAAGTTGTCAGGACTATCACATACATGAGTATAGGATACTTGCTAGTGATAGAACTATATCAAGGAACAATATTGGGTTCTGTTGGTTAAAGCCCTGGGATTAAAAGAACTAAACAGTATCAGTCACGATATTGAGTTCTTCAGAGAAATGTGCAAGATAAATCAAGGTTATTTATAATCCATTTATTTAGCAGGGTAGTCATATTCAGAAATGAGCATTCTGTGTCTCTAAACTCAGAGAACATGGTTCTTCACAAGATTTACATGATTGGGCAGAATTTGTGAATGTGTTTGTCCTATGAGAGCTTCTCAGTGAACAAAGCTGCTTTGCCCAAAAACGGTTGGGCATCGTCTGGATTCCTTTGGCTGTAGTTAAAACATTAATGATCTTAATGTTTCATAAGAATCATGAGTACACTGGCTGTGTAACTTAGGTTTCATATTAGTTGCTTACTAGTGCTGCTCATATTAAATTTTGAAAAAAAACTTTAGATGTTATTTATTTATTTGAGAGAGAACAGCAGAGAGGGGCATGAGTGGGGACTGGGGCAGAGGGAGAGGAAGAAGCAGACTCCCTGCTAAGCAGGGAACCTGTCCTTCCAGCTGGATCTCAGGACACTGGGATCATGACCTGAGTGGAAGGCAGACATTTAACCAACTGAGCCACCCAGGTGCCCCTAAATTTTGAACATTCTTAGCTATAGAACATTTTTTGGCCTTGTAATACCTGTTTCTTTTAGCCACCCCCTCACCCACCATTGGTCTTCTTTTCCTTGTCCAGGAGCTCCCACAATTTAACATGAGTAAGAATCACCTTGGAAACTTGTTATAATGAGATTTTAATTTAGTATGCTGGGATGATCTCAGGAATTTCATTGAAAAGAAACTCTTTGGATAACTGAGGTGAAGTAGTTGCCCACACTTCAAGAAAACTAGTTTAGATCTTTCTTTGGCTAACATCTTTCTTCTGATTAACATTGAACTGGGTTTCCTTCTTCTTGGATGTGGATTCTGTAGGATCTTAGCTGTCCTTCTCTTTACCACCTATACCTACAGTGAGTTTACTTCACAGGGTCACAGATAAGTCAGAGAATGGCGTGCTTGAAAATTTGTGAATATCTTACCTTACAAGGCAAGAACGACTTGTTAGGTGTGATTGAGTTAAGGATTTTGAGATAGGGCGATAATGCTGGATATCCAGGTAGGCCAGAATGAGAGAGAGAGAGAGAGATTGAGTGTGTGCTGCTGGCTATGAAAATGGAGGAAGTGACTATGAAAAGTTCTTACCTAGAACCTCCAGAAGGAACACTAGACTGCCAACACATTGATTTGGGGCCAAGGAAACCAATTTGAGACTTCTGACTGCCACAACTATAAGGTAATAAATTCATGTTGTTCCATAGATAAAGAAGATGTGGCACACACACACACACACACACACACACACACACACACACACACACACTGGAATATTATGCAGCCATCAAAAGGAATGAACGTTTGCCATTTGCAACGATGTGGATGGAACTGGAAAGTATTATGCTGAGCGAAATAAGTCAATCAGAGAAAGATATGTATCATATGATCTCACTGATATGAGGAATTCTTAATCTTGGGAAACAAACTGAGGGTTGCTGGAGTGGTTGGGGGTGAGAAGGATGGGGTGGCTGGGTGATAGACATTGGGGAGGGTATGTGCTATGGTGAGCGCTGTGAAGTGTGTAAGACTGTTGAATCACAGACCTGTACCTCTGAAACAAATAATACATTATATGTTAAAAAAAAAGAAGAAGAAGATAGTAGGAAGGGAAAAATGAAGGAGGGGGGAATCAGAGGGGGAGATGAACCCATGAGAGACTATGGACTCTGAGAAATAAACTGAGGGTTCTAGAGGGGAGCGGGTGGGGGGATGGATTAGCCTGGTGATGGGTATTAAAGAGGGCACATTCTGCTTGGAGCACTGGGTGTTATATGCAAACAATGAATCATGGAACACTACATCAAAAACTAATGATGTAATGTATGGTGATTAACATAACATAATAAAATTTAAAAAATTCATGTTCTAAGCTACAAAGTTTGTGGTGCTATGTTTTAGTAACAATAGGAGGCTAATATATCTCTCTAAATTTGTTTGTTCAGTTCAATGAAAAGGTAAGAATAATAATGATTCCTATCCCTTAAGATTTTTGAGTAGATCAAATGAGATACATGTAAAATATATGGGTACCTATCAAATATATACTGCCGATAAAAATGATGGTGATGGTAACGAAGCCAACAGCTCTGCTTCACCTCTTCTAGTTACTCAGAGCCTTAGCCACTTCTAAAAATAAGGGTTATTCTTAACCTATGTGATTTTAGATCATTTTCCACTTCCAAATGTCCCCCTAGATAATAAACCCTCTCCCTTTTGTGTTTTTCCAGGAAAAGCCAGCCATATTCTTGTTCCCATATTAAATCAATCCAATTAACAAGACTTTTTGACCATCAACCACTACCCACAATTATGTGTGCCAGGAATCACTTGGCTCAATCATATTTCCCTTGAGTTTCAATAATTTATAGTTTCAAGGTTGGATGAGGTTATTTTTCTCTCCAGAGAAGAGCTTCTTTTGAAATTCTCATGGTTCCATGACTTTTTATTACTTCCCTTTATCAGCACCAAGCACATTCCAAAATGATTTAAAGGATTAAAAAGAAGAAATGATTTGCCTCTTAAGGAGCTGATGATGTATTATAACAAATATAAAATGATCAAGATGCCAATTGAATGTAATGATAAGAACTCATAGGAAAGGAGCTGCATATTGATATGTTTGGAAAAGGCTTTAGGGTGGAAGAGTGTCTTTAGCTGTGATTTGAAGGATGGATAGAATTTGGATAGTAAAAAGGGATGAGGCAAGGTACTTTAAATTAAGGGAACAATGAAAAAAATCCATGGAGTCCACTTAAGAGATAGAGATGAGGAGAGACTGCATCAGAAAGGATCAGCTAATAGGGAGATGGAATCGAGGCTGAATCATTATGTGCTCAGGCTTTACAAGTACTGCAAATACTGCTTATTCCATTGTATTCTTGAACCTCCTTAGAAACACATACCAGCACATTTGTAAGTTTAAACAAGAAGACTTTTTTTTTTTCTTTTTCTTTTGTATTATCAGAATAGTCTACACTCTTTCCATCCAAGCTGATTCTCTGCTTTGGATTCCAGGGTTAATGGATATCCATCCTCTATCCTGCCAAATAGCTTGTACCCTCTAATATTGAATTCCATTAACCGTGATAAAGTTCCCATTTTAGATATTTTTTAAAAGGAAAAAATATCTGATAGGCATATGGAGTAGAGCAGGAACATTCTACGTATCAAGGTAACTTTTTTGGAGAAGGAACAAAGCAATCAGCAGTTTATCATTATTACTGCTTCTCCCCAGTCACATTAATATAAAAAGGGCTAGCACATCAGTGAAGTAATAGTGCAGGAGGCATTAGCACCAACATCCCTAGCAAAATCTCAGCTGCTTTCTGGATAGAAGCAAAAGAACAGAAGCAGATGAAATGATTCAAGAAAATAGCAGAGATGGTGAATCAGAGCAGTCATGGGCTCCCTTAGAGATAATTTACGTTCATGTTCAAAAGATGGTAACTGCTTCCTAAAACACATACAGTAAAATAAAAAAAAGTAGAAAATAGTCCATTTCATGATCCCAGAGTAAGTAAGGGAATACAGGGATTTTAGGTAAGGGGAGCCCATGAGTACATTTGTTCCATCTGTCAGAAAAGATACTTCCCTAACTAAAGGAATATCAGGGCTCTCAGCTTGTAGCAGTTGTTGCCTGGTGTTTCTCATACATTTTCCTTTTCAATGCTCTCATAAACCTCCAACTATATGCATGAAGATAAAATGAATCAGCACAATACCCTGAAGTTTTTTATTGGATTTATAAAATATACAAAAACATACATAAAACAACTTTACTTATTAGTGGATAAGTATAAGATAAACACTCATGTTAATCACAACCCTAGTCATGATATAGCATATTGTCAGTACCACAAATGTAACCCTCTTCTCCCCACCCCCAGGTCCCTTCACATTACTATTCCCTCCTCTCCCCCAAAGGTAATCACTATCCTGAGTTTCATGACAATCAGTTCATTGGTCTTCTTTATACATTTGGCACTTACATATACATTACATAAATGCCACAATTTAGTTTTACTTGTTTTCTCAATGTTATATAAATACAATTATATGATAATATTATTTTGTGTCTGGCTTTTCGTTTTTCCTTTTAATGTTATGTTCATGAGAATCATCCATAGTGTTGCTTGTGGTTCTTGCAATTATGCTTGAAGTCACTCTAGTGGGTATTACATTATATACAGGCATTATAGAATGGATGTGTAAACAAGTGAATGTATATTTCAGATAACATTTCTAAAAGAATCTCAAGATGAACACTCATCAGTTCTTTTAAAAAAGTTGTATTAGTTTTCTATTGCTGCATAACAAATTACCACAAATTTAGCAGCTTCAAATATCTCCTATGTAGTACCTCACAGTTCTGGAGGTCAGACATTTTGGTAATCTTGACTAGTTTCTCTACTCTCAGTCTCATTAACTCAAAATCAAGGTATTAGCTCGTCTGGTCTCTTATCTAGAGATCTGGGAAAGAATTCACTTCCAACTCATTCAAGTTGTTGGCATAATTCAGTCTCTTGTGATTGTAGAACTGAAATCTCATCTCCTGGCTGGCTCTTGGCAGGAGGTCACTCTCAGCAACTAGAAGTTGTTCTGAGGTTCTTCCACGCAGTCCCCTCCATCTTCAAAGCCAACCAATGCAAATTTCTCTCATTTTGCCTTCTGTCAAGAGCTGTAGAAAACTCTGCTTTGAAGCGATTGAATTCATGTGATGAGATTAACCTCACCTAGAAAAGCTCTTTTGTCATATAATGTACCATAATGATGGGAGTGATATATCATTATACTTACAGATTTCATCCACACTAAAAGGAAAGGAGGTTTTACAAGGTAAGGATCATTAGGGGTATCATAGAATTCTGCCTACCACAGGAGTAAGAAAAGAACCATTTTATCAGTTAGAATCTAGGGCTCCATTGCATCCCTGTTGCTCTAAACTTGGATCTTAAAATAATGAGGGACACTCATACTTCTTGTAAAATTGATGTCTATCTTCAGCAGAGAAAGCTGACATTTGGCATGCTCTTTTTCTCTATTGCTTAATTTAAGTGTATTTATTAAGCATATACTATTAATAAAGAACTGTAGATGATACAAAGATGATGTGATAATCACATAATAACCTATAGAACAAGACAAATTGTAATAACACAATACTTAGAATTTTTCTTAAGATTATTTATTTGAGAGAGACAGATAGAAATAGAGAAAGAGTGGGGGGTGGGGGAAGAAGGGGCAGAGGGAAAAAGAGCATCTTGAGCAGACTCCCCACTGAGCATGGAACCCAAGGTGGGGCTCGAGGTGGAGCTTGATCCCAGGACCCTGAGGTCATGACCTGAGCTGAAAGCAAGAGTCAGACACTTAACTGACTGAGCCACCTCTCAGGCACCCCTCAATATTTAGAATTCTATGTGAATTCAAGAGAGGGCGAGACTATATTCTGCTGTGGGCATGGAGGAGGGCTTGGAGTTTCACCAAACTTAACATCTATCCTCTATCTTTGGTCTGTTCTCTTTATTTCCATTCTCCTCACAAATCCTTTTATTCATTTAAGAAACATTTACATAGCCAAGTACTATTCTAAATCCTTTACATATCTTGACTTATTTAACTTCACAACAACTCTGCAATCTTACTATCTCATTTCATAGGTGAAAATACCCAGACATGAAAGTTAAGTAACTTGCATAACTTTGCACAACAGGTTGGTAGCACATCCACGGTTTGAACCCAGGCACAGTGGCTTTTGAGAGTCCTTATTTTTAAACCATTATTCTGTACTGCTTCTCACCAATTCCAATGTAACCATGTTAAAAATTCCAACATAACCATGTTATTTCCAGGCTCATATCATTATGAACCATCCAGGGCAGTGATTTTCAATGAGTCTATTTTTGTCCTCCCTCTTTTGTACCCCTATCCCTGAACTGTGTATTTGGCAATATCTGGAGACCTTTTTAGCTGTCACAGTGACACTAGCATTTTGTGGGTAGAAGCCAGGGATGCTGCTAAGCATTCTAATTCTTTGCCTCCTATAACAAAGAATTACCCAGCCCCAAATGTCAATAGTGTTGAGGTTGAGAAACTCTTGAAGCCTATGACCCCCAGGATTAAATTAAAGATCTCTAACATGGCAAACAAGGTGTTTATCTTCATGCTCATCAATCCCTTCTGGTTTATTTTATGTGCACAAGATACATGCACAGTGCTGTTTCTTGACATAGTGGCTGTATTTATTCTCTCTGCTCTGCCTGGAATCCCGTTCTACCTGTCCTCTCACCCATAACAATTCTCAGCCATTACTCATCCTTTGAGTCTTCTCTCAGGCCACAGTCATTCATGAAGCCTTTCCCTATACTCCAGTCAGGGTGAGGGGCCCCTGTACCATCATTCCAAATTATCCTCTGCATTGTTGAAGTGTTACACTTAAGGCACTGAACACTTATTAGCAATTTTTTTTGCCCCTTTCCTCCTAGGAGTTTGGGCATCCCATGGGAGCAGGGACTCCATTAAACATGTGTCACAAGCAATTAATAGAGTGTGATTTTTGACATAGATGAACCCAACAAATCTTTGTTCAGTGAATTAATAAATAAAAGTATTGTATCCCTCTGTTATGGCTGCCATAACAAAATGCCACAGATTGGGTAGCTTAGACAACAGAAATTTATTTTTCCCAGTTCTGGAAGCTGGGAATTCCAAGATCAAGGTGTTAGCTCGTTTCTCCCAAGGCAACTCTCCTTGGCTTGCAGATGGCTACCTTCTAGCTGAGTCCTCACAGGGCATTTCCCCTGTACCTGTACACTCCTATTGTCTCTTCCTGTTCTTATGAGGACATCAGTTCTAGGGTCTTATCCTTATAATCTCATTTAACTTTAGGTACCTCCTTAAAGGCCCTATATTTGGAGATCCAAATATAGTCATACTGGGGACTAGGGCTTCAACATATGAATTTTGGGAAGATACAATCCAGTTCATAATAAATATGAAGTGAGACAATACAGCTATTATTTCAGTTTAGTTAGGAAAATGCTTCTCAAATCTAATCAGTTGATATAAGCTATTATTAAAATATTAATGTTGGGCGCCTGGGTGGCTCAGTTGGTTAAGCGACTGCCTTTGGCTCAGGTTATGATCCTGGAGTCCCGGGATCGAGTCCCGCCTTGGGCTCCTTGCTCAGCGGGGAGTCTGCTTCTCCCTCTGACCCTCCCTCCTCTCATGCTCTATCTCATTCTCTCAAATAAATAAAATCTAAAAAAATAAATAAATAAAATATTAATGTTTTTTATTCTGTCCTTTTTTTCTTTCAAATAAATGTATTAATAGTGTAAGTATAAATGAAAATCAAGCTTATATTTGTATGGATACCTACAAATGCACACAATGAAAACAAAATACTATTATTAAATTGTAGCCACAGAATATTGCACATGAAGATATCTGTACTTGCATTTATGCTTTCTTTATCATTGAGATTAGCAAGTTTTAGAGTCATGTAAAGAGTCACTTACACCAAAGTAATACAGTTGAAAGAAGGAAAGAAAAGTGAAAATGGAATAATTCTTACTAAGCAAGTCAATACTGTTTCTTCCACATCTTCACCAAATTAGATGCATTTCAAACTTGGGTACAGACTAGGTTAGATTCTAGGATGTGTGATTCAGGAGCATTGGGAGTGGAAGCTAGTGAAGCTAGTTAGGGCTAGGAGGCAGGAGACTTCTCTGACTGCTGGCTTGGGATCTGCTTGTTTGCTTGTCTGCATTATTTGATATTATATAACTTGAAGTTACTCCTTGGATTTCAAGTATCCTGAAAATTTTACCACAGGTAGTCTTTTAGTACTAAGAGAATTTGCATACACACTTTATAAACCTTTTTAAATGTACAGTGCTAATTTGATTCTTATTCCATAACCATGTTTTATTTTTGGTGGCTTCATACTCCAAGCAGTGCTTTAGAGTCATTTTGTAGTGATTTATGGCAAGGGGTTTCACATTTGGCATGCATCAAAATCACCTGGAAGGCTTGTTAAAACAGAGTTTGTTAGGTCCCCCACTCCCAGAGCTTCTGATTCAGTAGACATTGTTGGGGCATAAGAATGTGTATTTCTAACAAATTGTCAGTTGATCCTGATGCTGCTTTTTGGGGGCCCCATTTTGAGAACCACTGCTCAGTGGTTCTTATAAAGAATTGCCTTGCCTCTTTGAAAGATCTAGGTATGAAAAATAACCACATATTGCTCTTCCAGACTGGGAAATTAAAGGCATATGTAGATGTAGTCCCCCTTTTCTCCCCCAGAGCATTTTGGACATCATTGGTATTTTGAGTACAGCTCCTCAGTTCCTATTTGGACCTTCATCCAGTTATTGAAGACTGATTTATTGAGTCTTTTTTTTATGTGAAGTTCTATGCTAGGTCGTTGGTATGCAAGAGTGTGCACAGGTAAGGTTGCAGGGTTTATACAGTTTATAGTGTTTACAGGCACTATGTGGCTATTTTAGTCAATGTGTGATATCACAGAACTGGGAATCCAGTTCTGTTTCAGTTTGCCAAACTCCAGCTTTGTGCCCTCGAACAAATCATGTAACTTAGGGGCGCCTGAGTGGCTCAGTCAGTTAAATGCCTGCCTATGGCTCAGGTCATGATCCCAGGGTCCTGGTATCAACCCCGGCATCAGTTTCCCTGCTCAGCTTCTCCCTCTCCCTCTGGCCCTCCAACCTGCTCATGCCCTCTCTCTTTCTCTCTCTCAAATAAATAAATAAAACCTTTAAAAAAATCATGTAACTTGCCTGGATACCAGGTCTATCCTCTCAAAAATGAGGTTAGCCTCACATTCACTGACTCAAATATTTCTGGAAAAGTATGACAGTAAAATGATATGGGAGAATATGATAACCTCATTTCTTCTCTCACTATCTAGGTATAATGGTATGAATGGAAATGGTTACTGTTAGTAAAACACAATGATAACCTATGTAATTTGTGTAGCATTTAAATAATTAGTTGATTAGAATCTTGTGTAATTAACATTACTTCTGCTTGGGACCTGATATAGAGGAAGGTATCTGAAATAAGTGCTAAACATCACACAAATCAGAAACTTACACTGAAACCATCTGAATCATCTTGTAGCATGTCTACCATGAAGTCTTTCCTGTCTCTTTTATGAGGATTAACTCTATTTGTTGGCAGCTCTGCCATATCTGAGCACACATATGCTGAGATAAATCAACACCTTATCTCCAGGCAAAGGCAGAACAGCTATTTAAGAGACATTTGACAGTTATAAAAAAAAAATCTTTGGTACCTAGATAAATCTAGTGGGTAGTATATGCCATTTCACTGATTTGGAATGATATTTTTTTCTCCTAAGAAGTGGACGGAATATTGGCTTCGGAGCTGTACAGATTTGGACTTGAATACTGACTAAGCTACTTATGACTTTAGTGACATCAGACAAGTTACTTCAACTCCTTGAAGCACAATTTTGTCATCTATAAAATGAGACTAATATAACTTACAGGATGTTATGACAACTGAGCATAATAACACATGTAAAACATTGAGCAACATATGTGACATATGGTAGATGTTAAATTTTATTTAAAAATAACTTGTAACCAGAAAACTGTTGCAACTAGATTGTAGATAATCACTTTGGACCTAGAAAGGATAATAGTATAAGGACATGGATTGCTGTCAACTGCTTATCCTCTGCAACTGTGTGGATAACCTGAGGCAGAAGGCAGAACAAAGGCTTAGGGAAATATCTTAGTTTGTGTTCTCCTGAAAGCAAAGTATGAGACAAGACCTTGGTTGCCCTAGGAAGTAGGGATTAAGGAGTGCGGACAATGAGACACAGAGGGAAGATAGGCCAATATTCTCAATATTCAGGTATATTTTTGAGGTTGTAACGGTGGATATTGGGGACTGATTCTCCTGAGTCTCCTAAGAATTATGGAGAACCCTTCCCACAACACACCAATTGAGAGAAGAGGTACCAGAACGTGGGGTAAGGCTGGTCCTAGGAGCTTTAACCCACACTTCTGAACGGAATCAACATATGGATTGAGGGAGTTCCCATAGCCTTAGAGAAGATGCCTAATAGAAAGTGGAAAGATCTTCTAAGCATCTTTCCAGGTAGAACACTGCATCAGAAAGCTACAGATGAGCCTGAACTGCAGCTGAAGTCAGAGGTTGGCTAAAGGACAAATTTGGGGGAAGCAGAGGCATCTACTACATGAAGCGAGGGTGGCTTTGTTCAGGATTATGTAGGGCCAGCACTTTTTAGAATGATATGGCTACAATAGGTTCACCCTCTTCTCTTTCCAAAATTTCCCAAAGTCATATTCAAACTAATGAGTATTGCCTTATTTTAAGCATAAACTAAAAGAAAATTATATACTTCACTTCATACATTTTAAAGACCAGGCAGAATGTCCTAGGCATAATGACCATGCTAATAGACATTTGTTTTGGATAATGTGGTCCTTAGACTACCTATACCAGAATTACCAGTAGGTCTTACTACATTAAAATCTCTCAGTACAAGTTATCTTCTTTAATAAGCTCTGAATTCGAAGTCTGGGAATCGTTATGCTATATTCTTTTGAGCTTTGGGTTCTCTAATTTCTTTCATATTCGTTGTCTTACAATTTTCTTATTCCCTTACATGGAAGTAGAATAGGATTTGAGTTGTTTTTCTCCCATCTTTTGGTGAAAGTATGGGGAAATCATTCATGGAATGATTTGTTTTGGTTACATTGTGCGCAGAGTGGGAAGAGAGATTCTTTCACCTGCCACTTCTACATGATTTAACATACACACTTTAATGTAGACCTGCATAGAATCATCCCATCTCCCAGGTACAAGAGGGACAGTAAAGTTGACTATATCAGTAGAGGAAACAGAGGCTAATAACACTTGAATGTTCTATTTCAGTGCAGATACCGATGCATAGCTCAGCTGAGATTAGAATTTTGTCCAATACCCTAATATTGTTGGGGCAACAGCTGCCTGGAAAACTGGCATGGTAAATAGCTCATAGGCTTGTTGTTTCATCCTTAAAAGGAGATAACATCCAAATACATTTTTCAGAACACTCTTTGATCAGACCAACTATAGTTTTCCTCTCAGACATTTATAAAAGTACTAAATCTTATTGAGCATACAGACAGTGATACCTGGGCACAATGAACTGATTTAAGAATAAAGAAAATACTTAAGCATAGGATTTACTTTCTTGTCAGCTGGTGTCACTGGCTAGTTTTATGTAGGATTTCTTAAAAAAAAATCTCTTGCTAGAAATATGCCATTCAATGTAAGGGGGACAAATGTATGGACTGTGACTTCCAAATTCTCTTTTATTAAGCGTCCTCAGAATGTCCTTCTATCACTCTGGGTACTCAGGACTCAAACAAGTTTGCTAATAAGATCACAGTGAAAACTTTATTAAATACTGGTTCATTGCAGATTTTATGGTTTTATTATACAGTTTGATGGTACTCTCTGAAGACTGCATTGTATAGCTCCCTAAATTCCATGCTTTTGATAGGTTCTCTTACCAAAAGGGCATTGCTATAATGGCGATGTAATGGCAACAGGAGAACTTAATGATTTCAGAACATTATATTTTATAACCATTACCTGTAATAGATAAGACAGGGAATGTTTAGAATTTATTATGTAATAAATGGGTAGTCAAATATTTGGGTGGTGGAATAGATTGGATAAGTGAGATGAAAGCTTTTGGAGCTGAAATTCTTTGGTATTTTTTTTAGATGTGGGTGTGGGTGGGTGAATGGGTGTAAATGACAGCAAACCATTACTTTTCAAGTACATACACCTGATAGCTATAGTTTTTCTACATTTCCTACCACTGTCAGACTATGAACAACTACTTTTTTCTGCCTTAGTTTCCTTATTCGTAAAACAAAGGTAATAATAATGGTCATCTCTTAATGGGATTAAGGCATACACATACACACATACATATATACACATTGTGTATATGTATTCTGCCTGATATCACAGTGTTACAGAGTCTACCTAATCATTTAGAGGTAGTCTGGTAAAATTTTACACACAATGCTAACAATATTGGCTATTTTACTATCGATGGAAAATTTGATTAAAGGGATATTGCTAAATAAAAAATTGGAACTGCATCAAATTAAAAAAGGCTTTTCACAATAAAAGAAACTAGTAACAAAATGAAAAGGCAACCTACTGAATGAGAGAAGATATTTGCAAATGACACAGCATACAAAGGGTTAATATCCAAAAATATATAAAGAACTCATACAATGACACCAAAAAAAAAAAAAAAAAACAAAAAAAAAAACCCAAAAAAAAAAAAAAAGACAAAACAACAAACCCAACTAATCCAATTAAAAAATGGGTGGAGGACTCGATAGATGTTTTTTCCAAAGAAGACATACAGATGGCTAACTAATCACTAGGGAAATTAAAAACACAATGACATAGCTCTTCACATTAGAGTGGCTGGTATCAAAAAGACAAAACATAACAAGTGTTGACAAGGATGTGGAGAAAAAAGAAGGAACTCTTGTGCATTACTGGTGGGAAATTAAATTGGTATGGCCATTATGGAAAACAACATGGAGTTTCCTCAAAAAATTAAAAATAGAAATACCAAGCAGAAACAGATTCATAAATACAGAGAACAAACTGATGCTTGCCAGAGGGCAGGGGGTGGGGGAATAAGCAAAATGGGTGAAGGGGAGTGGGAGATACAGGCTTCTAGTTATGGGATGAATGAGTCATGAACATGAAGGGTACAGAATAGGAAATATAATCAATGGTATTGTAATAGCATTGTATGGTGACAAATGGTAGCTATACTTGTGGTGAACATAGTATAATGTATAGACTTATCAGATCACTGTGTTGTACACCTGAAACTAATATAACGTTGTGTGCAATTATATTTCAATTAAAAAAATAGAATGCCATATGATCCAGTAATTCCATTTCTAGGTATTTACCCAAAGAAAATGAAAGACACTAATTCAAAATGATGTATGCACTTTTATATTTATTGCAGCATTATTTACAATAGCCAAGATATGGAAACAACCGAAGTGAATGAATAAAGAAGATATGATATATATACACAATGGAATATTACTCAGCCGTAAAAAAGAATGAAACCTTGCTATTCATGACAAAATGGATGAAGGGTATTATGCTAAGTGAAATAAATCAGAGAAAGACAAATACCATATGATTTCACTTACATGTAGAATCTAAAAAGCAAAACAAAATAAAACAGAAACATAAAATAAATACAGAGAACAAATTGGTGGTTGCTAGAGGGTGGGGGGGATAGGTGAAGGAGATTAAGGGGTGCAAGCTTCCATTTATAAAATAAATAAATCGTGGGGATAGAAAGTACAGCATAGAGAATAATCAATTAGATTGTAATAATATTGTATGGTAACAGTAACTATACTTAATTATGGTGAGCATATCATAATGTATATAAATGTCAAATCACTATGTTCCACAACTGAAACTAATATAATATTGTATTTCAACTAAACTTTAACTAAAATTTTCAAAAAAGGGGATGTTGCTATATAGAGGCTAAAGACAACAAGAATTATAATATCATTAATAATAAAAATATAGCTTATAGATGATACATACGTAATGCTTACTATGGGCCAAACCCTGTAAATGTTTATATAAATGGATTTACTCATCACAGACCCATTATGAAGTAGCTATTATTAGCATCTTTTTTGTACAGATGAGAAAATGAAGGTAGAAAGAAATTATTTCTCCCAGTGACAGTAGGAAGATAGGAGAAAAATTGATTATTTGGTATATTAATTGAAAAAGCAGGGGTTTGTGATTATTTATTGTAGGTTCAAGGAATCCCTCAGTAACCTCTTTAGGCAACTTAGTGTGGCAGTCAAGTAAAATATGTAGAGTTCATAGAGACAACCCTGAAACGCATTAAAGAAAATGGCTCTCTTGTTACGCTCTTCAGGACAAAAAACAAAAACAAAAACCTATCTATTTCAAGATTATTTTCACCTAAAATAAGTTCTTCAAGTTTTGAAAACTAAAAAATATTAAGTTCTTTTTCATTGGTCAGGATATAAAAAAAATCACTTAATTTTACACAGAGAACAAAATGGTATTCATCATAACTTTCATAGGTTAAAAAAAGTGAAAACAAAGAACAGCAACCACACACACACACACACACACACACACACAAAAGATTTATTGAAATTTAAGGAGGTAATCTGGAACTCCCTGTTTCAAAAACAGGTTTTAAAGCTGAGTGAGATATCTTCTTTGTTTTTCAACCTACTATATTACATTGGAGCCCCGTCGCTCTGCATCCAGTCTGCTTATGGCCATCCATACCTCTTTCTGTTCAAAATGCTTTGGGATAATTCATTTGTTTATCTAGATTAATATTCACTTTCTTTCATAATAAAATAAAATAAAAATTTTTAAAAATATTCACTTTCTTCAAGTTGAATAGAAATTGCATAGTTTGGAATTCATCTGGTCTACTGATGCTGAGCATAAGAGGAGATGCAAGGATGTGCCATGGATGATTTTTAAAGCAAGGACAATTTATGCTTCTGAAATAAGGCTTAGCACTGAGTTCTCTCAGACTTCTTGATTGTAATCTGATCCTACTAAAAAATGGAAAGTTTGTACTGAAATTTTAAAAAATTCTGTTTAACAAAAACAACCATAGAAAAGTATATAAAAGGGTAATAGGAAGAAGGTATTTGCAATATCAAAATAAGGTATGAGATATCAAGAATATTTAAGGAACTCTTTTAGCAATACATCGTTAGAGAGAAGAGAGAACTTAGAAAATGAATAGTTATTCAGAGAGGTGGAAATCAGAAAGACCTGTAAGCATTTGAAGAGATGGTTTATTCTCATTATTCATCAGAGAAATACAAGGTAAAGAACATTTTGCATTCTCCACAATGGCACAAATTAGAAAGTCACATAGTATCTAAGCCCAGTGAGGATATGGCAAAATGGGAGCCTAAGTGTGTGGCTGTTGGAGGTATAAATACTGGAAAGCAATTTGGCAGTATCTCATGAAATTAAGTTGCCTGTGATCCACCATTCTCATCTCTGGATATATTCTTTCAAAAATGTGTACCTCCTAAGGAAACATGTGGTGGGATTTTCATATCCACACTGGAGTGATAGCAAGAATTAGAGGGTGTGCAATGACTATCACCCATAAAAATAGGAAAAAAATAGAATGGTATTAGAAGCACAACACAATTTAAATAAATACTCACCTGAAATACCACAATACAGTTACAAGGATATAGCACTATCCCCCAAAATACTTAAAAGATAGATGGGAGAGACCTATATTACATATACTAAAAAGTTCTTTTGTGAGAGTAAGGGCTTAGAAGGGGACAAAAATTTATTTAATAAAAGAAAAGCAGATGATCATTATCCAAATCAGTTATAGGTTGGGAATGATAAACTCAATTCTGGGCATGAATTTCAAAAAAGGAAACAAGCAAAAACCCTCTACATATACTATTCTCTCTTTATGAAATTTATGTGGATAGGCAGGGTAGGCTAAAGTTGGGGAGGGTTTTGGAAATAGAGGAGTTCCTGTGATCTATGAAAGCCTTGCCCAAAGATTTTTGGTGCTTATTCATGAGCGGTTTTCAGGACTCTGGTGAGTATTACTGGCTCTGAAAAAATATTAAAATATTCCAAAATACTTAATTAATATTGATCTATTTAAACTTTCTATCACTGTGGTGACTCCAGGTGTCATAATTTCTGATGAGTAACCACCATCACATGTTATAATGCAGAGTTCCTTTTGGATGATATACTTAACCTGAGAAAGAGGGTGGACAGAGTATTGGCCACCATATGTATTAGAGGTTGATTGCAGCCACAGCTTCCTAGATTGCAATTAAAAACAGGAGGTTTTTTTTTTTTTTAAGATTTTATTTATTTGACAGAGAGGGAGAGAGAGCACAAGCAGGGGGAGCCACAGGCAGAGAGAGAGAAGCAGGCTCTCCCCTGAGCAGGGGGAGACAGACGGATGTGGGGCTCAATCCCAAAACCTTGGGATCATGACCTGGACCTAAGGCAGACTGACTGAGTCACCCAGGCACCCCAAAACAGGTTTTTTTGTTTGTTTTTAAAAAAATAAAATATTGCCATCTAGTTTATTTTCTACTGGGTTTGCTATTGATCATGGTATTTGCAGTTCTAAATAGGAAATGGGTAAAATTAGCAAGTAAACTAAGCTTAATAAGCATAGATTATAAAGAGATCAAAATACATTTCTAAAGCACTCCATGAGCTAATACAAATAATAATTATATTAATACATTTTATATATTTATATTATATCAATTTATTAATATATATTATATTGTTATAAATATATATTTATATATTATATAATTATAATATAAATATAGCATAAAATAATCACTTTAATATCTTAAAATCTTAATAGATTAGAATTGGTTATTTAAAATAAAGGTTGTTGGGGCGCCTGGGTGGCTCAGTCATTAAGCGTCTGCCTTTGACTCAGGTCATGATCCCAGAGTTCTGGGATCGAGCCCCACATTGGGCTTCCTGCTCAGTGGGAAGCCTGCTTCTCCCTCTCCCACTCCCCCTGCTTGTGTTCCCTCTCTCACTGTGTCTCTCTCTGTCAAATAAATAAAATATTTAAAAAAAATAATAAAATAAAATAAAGGTTTTTATTTTCACGAAGGAAAATCTTATTTATTTATGATTGAAAACAATGGAAGAGAAATATACGCATTGTGTTGAAACTCTATGTTTTTGGTAAACATGAAAAGATTCTACATAGGAGTAGTATACACAAAGTTTTTTTTTTTTAATGCGGTTTAAAAAAAGCTAAGATTGAATTACCTAAAAAGGCAACATTTATGACTCTATAATATTTAAGACGAGTTATGAACTGATGTATAGAAGCTTCAGTGAATCAACACTGATGGAGCTTGACAATGAATACAATCAATGACTGAAATGGGCTACATGAAGCTGTCTCTTTAGAACAAGTGAATATTATCCACCAAAATAAATGGAGTACTGGCTATATGCCAAGATGAAATAATTACACTTTTAGAACTAATGTTAACCTAAGTTCAAAGATGACTGATGATCATAATAATACTTACCATGCAACAATGTCAACACCTGATTATTGGACTGTCGGTCTCCTTTACTAGGCGATCAAGAATCTTTCATGATCTTTCAAGCTATGTATTTTATTTTATTGAATAAAAGAATGAACATATGAATAAATGCATGGATATGTGGGTATATGGGTGAAAAGACAAAAACAATAAAAGAAAAAATTTCGGATCATCTTAAGTGGGAGAGAAGACATGACTTACCTAGCTATCATTACAAATTGAAGAATTTAGGCTAAGTAGGTATTTGGACATACTTCCAAATTAAAATTTTAGCTGCCACAACATACAAGTTCAGGATATTACTGAAAATATGTAACTTAGAACCAACATATTTCTTAAGATAGAAGTAACAAAATAAGGAAAACTAATAAAAGCTGAGAGCCTTGTAGTACTGTTCTCATAGTTTGTAGTCACTGTCAGAAATAAGCTGCATGAGTGAGGTGAGGGTGTGTGTCAGAAGGGGCTGTAGCTAATTTTTTAAAAATAATGGTACTAGAAGCATTTATGGTATCTATAAAAGTGTTTTATTCTTGACCGGTGACAGCGGTCAGGGTACAGGACAGATTTGGCTATGCTACACTATTTTGGCCAAACATCAAATGGGAGACCTAGTCTCTTATCATTTATATAATGCAGCAAAGAATATCAATTTGATTTAATTTGCTCCTTTCTATTGAATATCATGAAAAAATGCTGTTAATAAAATGCTCCTGATCCTTATTTTGTACTTCAAATAAATATGCAATGACAAGCATTCTATTTATAGTCTTGCACTCTGGAATGTACATCTAAAAATATATCCCGGGTAAAGAATTTTTAAAGCATTTTTCTGTGACTTGAAACACAATAAATAATTATTAGATTTATTTATAAATTTTATCCCTTATCTTGTTTTATCAAGTGTTTAAAATTTCTTGCAAAGTGTATGTAATAAAGGATAAAACAAAATTTTAGATTAGAGTAAAACAGAGATGGAAAAATAATAAAACCACAAAAATGTAGACCATTTTGTGTATTTGCTACAGATGGATCTCGGAATGACTATGTTTAATTGTCACAGCAAAAGAAAATATATAAGATTTTTGTTCATTGAATTAGAACCATTTAACAATCAGGTTAATCTTTAATTGCACAGCTTTGCTTGATAACAAAATCTGATAGGAAATTCTCTCATGACCTCCAAAATGGAACATTGTAGTTAATGATGTCTCTAAACCTTCAGTAAATATCACTGTGTGTGAATGTGTGTGTGTACATGTATCCTAAGTCCATCTATATATCACATATATCAATACATATGTAAAATGAAATTTTTATATATATATATAAAATACGGTAATGGAAATTCTATTGGAGAGGGCTTAAAAAATTAATTAGTACAAATAGATACTCTGGCCTCTGATAACATGACTTCTTACTCCAAGGAAATAATTTAGACTGTTCTAACAGGATTTCTTACCCCAAGATGTGTATTATCATAGGGATTCCAGTTATGGGATACAGGGATTTTGCAAACCACCTAAAACCATATGTAAATAACACATGTACCTTTTTACATTTTCCCGACTACCAGTATCACATAGCATTGTCAAAATGAGTTGTATCCCTCAAAATTTAAATAATTGCATACCACATGCTTATTCGATTTTTAATTTTGAATAAGCATGTATAGTTATGCCCTTTGATGATTTGTTGTTTATTTAATTATTAGTATTTAAGTGATTCGCTATTGATATCAACAATGTCAGAAATGAGGGCTCCTTTATTTTGTGATAGTCATGATATTTTATTTAAAATGATTGTTTTAAAGAATATATATGATTTTCCCTGAGAATCTTCCCTTAAATAGTTTAGCATATATTTGGAAAGTCTTAACTATTGTGATAGGTTTGGTACAATAAAAGCCACAGATGAATTGTTGATGAACCAATATTTGGAGAAGGGTTTTACTTTTTTTTATATTCATATCATCTTAATTAATGAAACCCATTGAATCTATCACTTCATATAAAACCCAGGTCTCTGCCTGTGTAAATTAACAATATCATATAATTCTTAGGGCCTTAACTATGTTTTCCCAGCTCAGAGTTTATACTTGCTACTTTGGGCATGCTGGAATTTTAATCCACGTACAATCCTGGAAAGAATGTGGGATGACAGCAGTAGAGAATGACAATTGCTATCTACTTTTGAGGTAACTGCTTCAGGTGAGGTCATTGCAAATCATCAGGCAAGGCAGAACTTCCGTCACTAGACAGTAGAAGAGGCACTTTTCCTGATTTTATAGAGACTTTTTGTGATTTGTGGGTTAAAGTCTTTATATTCATCATAAATCAACCAAATGCCCCATTCCACTTTTGAGAGTCCTAGTCAATCCCTTAAATTTTATGAGATCTGGCAGGGCTGATAAACCCATTTATGTTATAATTTAAGCAACCTGTAGAAGTTTCTGCTCTTCTTTTCCGTTTCAGCAGCCCAACCCTGCATCTGCAAGAGGTATGAGATTCTTTTAGGATAAACATGGGAGCTTTCTTTCTTTATTATCACTTAAGCTAAGAATTTAAAACCTTGAACTTACACTCTTTTTTTAAGATTTTTATTTATTTATTTGACACACACACAGAGAGAGAGAGTACAAGCAGGGGGAGCAGCAGAGGGAGAGGGAGAAGCAGCCTCCCCGCTGAGCGGGGATCCTGATGTGGGGCTCGATCCCAGGACTCTAGGATCATGACCTGAGCTGAAGGCAGCCGCTTAACCAACTGAGCCACCCAGGTGCCCCTTACCCTTTTTTTTTTAAATAAAATCTCCTGTGCTCCACATTTTGTATTACTCAGTCTCATCGTAACAATATGTTCCAGCAGCCAGCTGGTCTGCTAGAGGTTGCCTTCAATGAGAATTTTGTTCCAGAGAATAACGGATAATAATTTATGTAACTATTTTGGCACGTGTCTGGACTAATAGCATGCCATTTTCCAACTTTCAAAACAACCAAGTCAGATAAACCAATTCTGAGTCATCTTCCTGCAACCTCTCCAGTTACCTAATAGTCTCTCAGGCAAAGTTCTAGGTATTTTAAACAGAGAAGGGTTTAATTCAGGTAATTTGGTGGTTACATATCATCAGAAGTATTTAGTTAAGGAAAGTTGAAAAAAAATCACTAAACCCTTGATTTAAAGACCAAATTATTTTAGTTGCAGTCTAGGTGTTAAGAAGCTACTCCTGTTATCAATGTTGCTACCTGCATAGTTACTTTTTGCTCATGACACTGGCAACTAGGTATCAGAACATGAAGCTTACAAAGGCACATGTTTTTTAGAACCTGTTTAGGAACTGTAGAGGATGACTCCTATTTCTTTTCCTGCCTTTCAGATCTTGCATATATCTCAGTGGCAAACACTGGATTGTATCCAGTAACTTAGCCACAAAAGAATGTGAGAAAAGGCCTTTTAGCCTTTGTGGTACAGGAAGGACCATGGGACGGTTGTGTTTTCCTCAATCTTTCTAATATACTTTACAGAGTTAATTTTTTTTTTCTTTCTTAAAGAACTTTCTTCTCTTGCTTTCCATGTAATGGTATTTTTTTTTTGTTTTTTCTCCTCATGCTTTGCCTGCTATTTTTAAGGACCCTTTTCTGGATGAAGTGAGTAAGGAATATGGAGACAGATGGGTAAGCCCATTATCTTTGATATAATAGCGAGGAAGACTTCTCTGAATAGGTGCCATTTAAATGGAGATTAGAAGACTGTGTGTGTGCATGTGTGTGAGGAATTCTAGAAATAATGGGGTAATTTTTAGGCATAACACCAACTTTTTTTCTTTTTCATTCCTTTCTCCCTTCTTTCTCTTCTATGGCAACTGTAGAAACCCTCTGCTGAAGGTGGCAGCATCAAAGGGTGAAATTCTTTGGCATCCTTGCATAACTTCCTCAAGGGAAACCACACAAAAGAGAGGTACCCTATTATGAAGGATTGTACTGGGATTGTCATATGAAAAATAATTTTCACTTTGTTTTATGCCACAAAATAAAAGAGAGCACTTAACCTGTTGGTTTCATGAAGATTTTGGGGTTTATCAGAAAGTAGTGCTAGAGACAAGAAAAATGTGGGCCTATACAGTAAAGTAATTATCAGGATAGACAATGAAATTTAGGTCAGATAAGAACAGATAGTATTGATGGACAGTTAGAAAGTGATAGTTTCAATATATTTACAACACTGACAAGTACAAGGATTGTGAAGGTATTTGAACAAGTGAGAAAAGCATGGAGGGCTATTTTCAAGCACATGATATCAAGATTGATGGGAGGTTTGTTTTCTTGTGATCTCAAGATTGAGGGTGTGCTCCTAGAAGTGAATGATGGGGGAGATATAAGATCAACAAACTGAGAGGCCAAAGCCTTATGGAGCGCCATTTGAAAGACATTTAATTTGCCCATTGCAATATTTTAAATATTCAGTTTTATTAGTAGATGAAGCCAGAACGGCAGAAAACTGGAACTGCAATGCTGGAACCCTATGGACCCTTTTCTCTTTACATTTATAGAATTATCTTTGGTGAGGCGAAGTGTTCCATATAAAAAAATGGGTTATTGGTGTCAGACTGCTCACCTTATGATTCTGATTTAATCACTCACAAGTTAAGTGGCACTTGACAATTGGCTTGCTCTTAAAGACTTTTTCTGATGTAAAAGGAATTTTTAAGATGAAGTAAAGGCAATGATTTTGAATGTCTTGGCTATTAAATTACTGTCATTATTGTGAAATACCATGGCTTCCAACTTTGATGACCTGGCATTAAAATTCACTACTAAATTTACTGTAGGGGCACTGGTAAGGACAATATCCATGCCATCATTTCTTGTCACCCACATAACTCCTTACTTTACAAACAAAAAACAAAAACAAAAACAGAAAGAACTTTCCAGATTGAAATGCCAAGAGGAATCTGCTTCCATTGAGAAGCTGTTGTGTATTTTCAAATACTCCACAGATTATGTTAGTGGATGTTTAATCCCGTTTAGCTTTGGTCACTAGGTAATTAGAGTCAAAATTGTGGCTTAACTTTAGGAAAGGATTCTGTGAATACCATATGTGTACTCTCTTCCCTCCATTAATTATAACATTTTAATTTATATTTAGCACTTATTAATTTTTTATTTTGCAAGTCACCTCCGTTTACGTGTGTGTGTGTGTGTGTGTGTGTGTGTGTGTGTGTGTGTGTGAATAACCTCAATATCCTAAATTCTGAAACCTCAAACTTTTGAAAAATGGAGGTCTAGAAGAAGATTTCTACTGCTAGAGAGTTTTTGTCTGTTGTTTTGTTTTGGTTTTGCTTTGTTTTTGTTTTTTAATAGTGAAGGGTTTTCCATTTTGGGACTAGAATGAAGCAATTCTCCTTTTGTTAGGTGCAACCTGACAATGTTCTAATACACCTTTCTCTATAAGGCTTATTTTTATTTATTTATTTTTATTGAGAGAGAGTGAGAGCACATGCATGTGCAATGTGGGGGGGCGGATGGGATGGGGAAGAAGCAGAGGGAGAAAGAATCTTAAGCTGGCTCCATGTGGAGACCAATGTGGGGCTCAACCTCAGACCCTCAGATCGTGACCTGAGCCAAAATCAAGAGTCAGAGGCTTAATGGCCTAAGCCACCCAAATGCCCCACAGGCTTATTTTGATTTCAAAGGTTAGTTGTGCATCATCTATTGATTTTATTTCTTAATTTAGTCCAATCTATTTTATGATTATTATTGCTTTACCTTGTGGTTGCTAGCATCTGATGAGGGCTCTAGAGTTCTTTTCTCAATTACATTTATATGGATATGTTAATGGTAAAATAAAATGAAAAAAGATGAGGTAGTATTTCCTATCCCACCATTGAATCAAGCAGATATCATTTTAATAATGTCCTATTTCCATTCCTGCCAAGTAGAGCTTGCTGCACTGTGATTGAGACACCATGTTAAGTAGAACAACTGTGAGCATCTTTGAGAAATTGCTCAGAGCTTAAATGTTTCTTACTTTTCATACCAGCAAATGATTTTATCTTTGACATGTAGTTTGACATTCTAAGCATAGGATGTTCTGTGTTTTAGTATCAACTGTGATTAAGCCCATTGGATTTCATCCAATCTTCTACTTATGTTGACACAGGGAAGGCTGAGGATACATCAGTGAATTTCAACCCTACATAAGTTTCAACAAAGGCAAATACATAAGAAAGAAATAAAAAAAGTGCAGTCGCTATTAGTTCTGACAATAACTCTGTGAAGTTTGGAACACGATAAACCAAATAGCATACTCATAAACTGTTCTATTCTGGACAGATTTATATTTAATTTTAGGAGATATTTGTTATGTACCTACTGTGTGGAGAAGGCTAAGTTCTTTTTTTTTTATCATGTTATATTAATCACCATACATCATTAGTTTTTGATGTAGTGTTCCATGATTCATTATTTGTGTATAACACCCAGTGCTCCATGCAGTACGTCCCCTCTTTAATACCCATCACCAGGCTAACCTATCTTTCCACCCCCCCTTCCCCTCTAGAACCCTCAGTTTGTTTTTCAGAGTCCATCATCTCTCATGGTTCATCTCCCCCTCCGATTCCCCCCTTCATTCTTCCCCTCCTATCATCTTCTTCTTCTTCTTCTTTTAACATATAATGTATTATTTTTTTCAGAGGTACAGATCTGTGATTCAACAGTCTTGCACAATTTACAGAATGGCTAAAATTAACAAGTCAGGAAACGACAGATGTTGGCGGGGATACGGAGAAAGGGGAACCCTCCTACACTGTTGGTGGGAATGCAAGCTGGTGCAGCCACTCTGGAAAACAGTATGGAGGTTCCTCAAAAAGTTGAAAATAGAGCTACCATATGATCCAGCAATTGCACTACTGGGTATTTACCCCAAAGATACAAATGTAGGGATCTGAAGGGTTACATGCACCCCGATGTTTATACCAGCAATGTCCACAAGAGCCAAACTGTGGAAAAAGCCAAGATGTCCATTGACAGATGAATGGATAAAGAAGATGTGGTATATATATATGTATGTATAATGGAATATTATGCAGCCATCAAAAGGAATGGAATCTTGCCATTTGCGATGACGTGGATAGAACTGGAGAGTGTTATGCTGAGCGAAATAAGTCAATCAGAGAAAGACATGTATCATATGACCTCACTGATATGAGGAATTCTTAATCTCAGGAAACAAACTGAGGGTTGCTGGAGTGGTGGGGGGTGGGAGGGATGGGGTGGCTGGGTGATAGACATTGGGGAGGGTATGTGCTATGGTGAGTGCTGTGAATTGTGCAAGAATGCTAAGCTCTTAAAAGACAGAAGAAATGAAAACAAAATTGTTCAGGCTTCAAGAAACAGCTCTTGATTGTAGAGTATGGATCAAGTTCAGAGAAAAAAAAGATGTGTTCTTTATAACTTGTACCTGATGAAGTAGCTTTTTTTGGAAATTTATAAGTAATAGAAAAGTACAAGTATATAACACTTGGCACTAAGTTAACTTTAGAAAATAATAAGTCAAAGGCTGAGGAAGCCTATCTCAAGTTCCAATTCTCAGCTCATTTGCCTGTATTTGAGTTTTCCAAAATTTGCTCCTATTTTATATTATTCAGTCTGATTTTCCACTGCGCTTACACACATTTTCTGCTTTATTTAGGCTGGTGTCATTTATTTTTTAAAAATGTGTTGAAATCAGAGAACAAAATTAATGAAGACATATTCCATGTTCATGGATAGAAAGACTCAATATTAAGATGCCAGATCTTCCCAACTCAATCTATAATTTATTGCAATTCCAGTAAAATCCTAGCAAGTTACTTTTTTGATATTGACAAACTGATTCTAAAGTTTAGATGGAGAGATAGAGGACCCAGAATAGCCAACTCAGTATTGAAAGAGAAGAACAAAGTTGGAGTACTACTAACTTAACTACTAACTTAATTACTACTTAACTTCAAGACGTACTATAAAGGCACAGCAATCAAGGCAGTCTAAAATTAGCAAAAGAATACATGAATAGATTAATGAAACAGAATAGAGAGTCCAGAAACAGACCTCCATAAATATAGTCACCTGATCTTTGACAAAGGAGCAAAAGCAATACAATAGAGAAAAGAAAATCTTTTCAAAAGATTCTGAAATAATTAGACATCCACATGCAAAAAAAAAATGTAGACATAGATCTTACACCTTTCATAAAAATTAACTCAAAATTAATTACAGACATAAATGAAAAGGAAAAACCATAAAACTAGAAGATGACATAGGAGAAAGTCTATGTGACTTTGGATTTGGTGATGACTTTTGAGATACAACACCAAGGGCAAGATCCAGGAAGGAAGAATTGATAAGCTGGACTTCATTAAAATTAAAAAATTTCTGCTCTGTGAAAAATATTGTTGAGAGAATGAAAAGACTCATCACTGACTGGGAGAAGATATTTTCAAAAGACATATCTTATAAAAGACTATTATTCAAAATATACAAAGAACTCTTAAAACTTAACAAGAAAAAAAATCTTAACAATAAGAAAATGATCAACTCAATTAAAATTAGTCAAAAGACTTTAACAGACATCTCACTGAAAAAAGATATACAGATACTAAATAAGCATATGAAAAAATGCTACATATCTTATGTCATCAGAGAAATGCAAATTAAAACACTGTGATACCATTACACACCTATTAGAATGGACAAAAGGAGAACACTGAAAACCCCAAATGCTGGTAAAGATGTAGAAAAGGAACTCTCTTCAATTGCTGGTGGAAATGCAAATGGCACAGCCAAATTTGAAAGATAGTTTGGTGGTTTCTTACAAAACTAAATATATTCTTACGATATGATCCAGCAGTAGTGCTCCCTGGTATTTACCCAAAGAAGTTGAAAACATGTCCACACAAAAACCTGTACAAGGATGTTTATAGCAACATTATTCATCATGGTCAAAACTTGAAAGCAACCATGATAACCTTCAGTAAGTGAATGGGTAGATAAACTCTGATACATCCAGTCAATACCTATAATCCAAGAGTATGATTCAGCACTAAAAAGAAATGAGTTATCAAATCATCCCTAAAACCAGAGGAACTTCAAATATATATTACTAAGTGAAGAAGCAAGCTAAAAAGGCCACATACTGTATGATTCTATATGACATTCTGGAAAAGGCCAAACTATGGTGAAGGTAAAAAGATTAGTGGTTTCCAGGGATTAGGCAGAAGAAGGCATAAATAGGCAAAGTACAGAGGATTTTTAGGGCAGTAAAATTATTCTTTATGACACAATCATTGTAGATACATGTCATTATACATTTATCAAAAGCCACAGAGTGTACAACACCAAGAGTAAACAAAAATGTAAACTGAAATTTGGGTGATGATGTGTTAATTAGGTTGTTTAAGTGTAGCACATGTAACACTCTGGGACAGGATGTTGATAGTGCTGGAGGCTGTGGGTGTGGGGGGCACTCTGTATTTTATGTTAAATTTTGCTGCAGACCTAAAACTGCTCTAAAAAATAATGTCTATTTAAAAATAAAAAGAAACAATAGCAAATTAAACTTAAAGTGGTAAAAGAAAATATATACACCTGAGAAGAAATTAATTAATTGGAAAACAAACATTCAATAGAGAAAACTAAGCCAAAAATTGGTTCTCTATGAAACCTAATTAACCAAGGGCAAGACTTATTAAAATGTAGCAGAAATACAAAATATCAGTGTAAGGAATGTCGAAGAAAACACTTATACTGACCAATAGTCATTGCAAACAGAATACAAGAATATAATAAGCAAGTTTACATGAATAAATTTAAAAAATTTTGATGAAAGGGACAATTCCTAGAGAAGTACAACTTAGCAGAATTAATATCATAATGAAGAGAAATTTTTTTAAAAATCCTATTCTTTGAAGGAAATTTAATCCATAATGAAAATCTTTTCCTCAAAGACATACCTACTCCACGTAGTTTTCAGTTTGGGTGTTGTCTATTAAAATACCCTCAAACTTGGGAAATCTTTCCACAGCTGTATCCACTCTACCAATAATCCCATCAAAGGCATTCTTAATTTCTCTTGCAGTATTTTTGTTTGGTTTGTTTATCTCTAGCATTTCTTTTTGGTTCTTTGTTAGAATTTCCATCCCTCTGCTTACCTTGTCCCTGTGTTCTTCTTTATTATACTTTATCCCCTGGAGCCAACATATTCACATTGTTTTATTTTATTATTTTTTATTCACATTGTTTTAAATTGCTGGTCTGATAATTCCTACATCCCTGTCATATCTTAGTCTGGTTCTGATGCTTGTCATTTTTCCTCAAACTTTGGTGTTTGACTTTTGGGATGTCTCGTAATTTTTTAACAGCTGAACATGATGCACTGAGTAAAAAGAACTGTAATTAGGCCTTTTGTGCCAAGGTGTGGGTGGAGGAAAGTGTTTCATAGTCTTAAAAGTAGGTCTCAGTCTTTTAGTGAGCCTGAACTGTGAACTTCCCACATGCTTCTCAGTGTTTTGCCTCCCTTCATTGGGACAGGATGAGCAGGGTGGGCTGGAGTTGGGTTCTTCTTCTACATGGAAACCTAGAGGGGGCAGGAGTTGAGTTTTCTTTTCCCCCAGGTCAATAAAGTTCTGATTAACCCCAGCAGGTTAGGCTCTAGTGGAATAGTTTAACCTGATGGCTGACATTTTAAAGAACATGGTGCTTTGGTGTATTTCAAAAGATTCCTATTTCTCTACCTCTGTGAGAAGCACAGAAGATTTTCCTCCACTCTTCACTCTGAGAACCTGGTCCAGCTCCTAGAAGTAAGACACAAAAATGTGTGAATCCCCTTACATTAATGGCCACAGATGGCCTTTTTATTTCAGTCTGTGTTTTCCCTTTTTGCAGATGACTTGAGATACAGGTAAGTTTTGTATTGTATTTCCTTTACCTGCAGGATTTCCTTTAAATGTGTTGTAGTAAATGGTATCGAATTCTCTGTTTTTGTCTGCAAAAGTTATTTACCTTTCCTTTTTGAAAAATATTTTCAATTGTTACAGATTTCTTGGGTTGAAGGTTTTCTTTCAGAACTTGAAGAATGCCATTCAGTTGTCTTTTGGCTTGCATAAAAATCGAACTGTGAATTTTCATTGTAGTTGTAGTTATCCTTAGGATTTTCTCTAATCAAATTCCTTTAGTGTTACCTTGTACATCAGTACAAGTTAGATCGACAGAGGGTTTTTTCTCAATGTTCCTGTCCTGTGATTAAATTCAGACATCCCCTATGTGTTTCTACATCAGAATAGGTCTCTCCTTACCCCCTTACCGCAGGAATAGACAGCAGCAGCTTACTAGGGGTGCAGAGTAGCCTGTTGGTAGGGACAGAAGGGCGTTCTCTGTTGTTCTGGGTCAATCTCTCAGTCTGTTCTTGGGGATGGGGCTTTCTCTATAATCTTGTCAGATGCTCCTGCCAGATGTGGGATACCTCTAATAGCCAGGGTCTGGAGAGCCTCCAATCTGCCTTACAAGGTTAGAAATAAGTTTTTTGTTTTTTGGGTTTTTTTTTTCTTTATTTTTGCCAGAGCTGCAATTGTGTTTTTTTTCCTCCTCTGCCCCACCCCCATGCTCATGGCTCAAGATTTTTTTTTTCTTTTCTGTAGAAGAGAAGTTTCCAGGTGGAACTTTGGGCTTTCTTGCTGTGTCAGCTGTTTTCCTTGTTCAGGTTACACCATAAAGGGGGCCTTTTGTAGTCTTTCACTCTGCCCAAAATTGTTCTTTTTACCTTGTGGTGACATACATGGAAAAGTCCAAGATTGAGTATAAAATCCCTGGTGTCTGTGGCTTTGGGGAATTCTATAGACTGAAGCTATCCTACACTTGGTCTTTAGCAATTTGTTTATAAGCTTTATCTGAAATTTTCTTACTGGTTTATAGGATGGCCCAGTTTTTGTCTTCTCTCCTGCCCTAGCAAGCCACCACTCACATTTCCTTGAAGGTGCCTCCCTTTCCTTAGGTTTTAGCCTATTTGTTTCTGTTGTGACCTCAGCTGTCTTATTAGCTCAAAACAAAGTATAGCTTTGTAGATTGTTTTTCTTTTTCTTGTCTGAGTGAGAGCAATGCTTTTTTCCCCCCTTTCTGTATACTAATTGGAGCTCAAACCTTCCTGGGGAAAAGTTTTTGATCAAGTGGTAACTACTAAATCTGATGCCTGCTTCATATAACAAAAAATGTTGCTCACACTTGTGTTGGGTTATTGAGATTATTACTTCCATTACCATTTGTGTTGGCATCCCCCTTTGAAAACTTGGTTCTTCTTTAAAAAGGCCAGAGCAGAATTTTTCTGTGACCAAGGTATGTATGTAACATATTGTAAATGTGATGCCTCTGGCATGTCATTATTAAGCTGCAGGCTTTGCAATGTTATTTATTTAGTTTTTTACTAGTAGAGTAACAGATTAAATGGATGTTCATATGTGTACAGAAATATCAGAAATTATAAAAATGACTATTTTAATCCAGTCTCACAGTAGGAAAGCTTATTTTATTACCTATTCATTTAAAATTTTGGGAATTTTATTTATCTTTGGAGTACTGCAGGATAGGAGTACAGTGCTTTCTTAGATGATCAAGCAATTAATTTTGGTACCTCAGAATTCTTAATTCTAATGTATTATATCATTTCCATTAAGTTTCATTTCATCACTCTTGCCATTATCACATTTTACTTACTCGGTGTGAAAGCTACTTCAAAGTACAGTGTATATAAAAGATATTAGTGCACTCTTGACTTCTAACGAATAGGGTAATAGTCTAATGCACTCAGAAAATATTTTTTCAAAGCTGTTATAAGTAATAGATAAGAAGTGTTCTGTATTTATCCAGTTGGGTCAAAAAAGCTAGAAGCAGAGTGACACTGCAAAATATATATATAAAAGCTGTTTATCATAAATGAGCTAGGGCATGACATTATCTTCGTATATTGTCATTGTCACTAATTGGATGAAGAAATAGGAGTAGTGTAAAATCAGTTTAACCATATGACCTTTATTTTTGACTTAGATGTTCATTAATTCAATAAGTTAATTGAGTGACTATTATATGACAAGTGCTGGATTGGATTAAAGAACTGTGGATTTAGCAGTGACTGAAAGAGAACAAGTCCTGCTTTTTTGTATAGCCCTCCATTCTTTTCAACAAAAATTAAAAGTACTTATTGTACCTTTTATAGTAACTTTCCTGATGAGATCTCAAGTGGGTAGCTTAAGTTTGCATGTCATTAATAAATTTTAGCAGTTGACTACAAATTCAACTGCTATATCATTTTTCTACCATGTGTAATGCTTCTTGTTTTTATTTGAACAATTAGAATAGTATATAAGTATTGTTTTTAAGGTTGTCAATAAAACTGAAGAGCTAAAATAGAACATGAAATATTTGGTTCAAATTTAAGTAAAGGCTTCTGCAAAGTGTCATTCACCAATTTTCCTTTTTTGAATGTTAGGTATCTCTGTGGCTCTTTCAGCACTCTGTGCATGAGACAATATTAAGTTTTTAGCAGTCATAGCAACATGAGGAATAGGAATCTCTTTGCCAGGTCTAGACTTAAGGTTGCATTTACATTGTATTGGCTTTTGGTTGTCCTGTGGTACACTGGAGCCAGATCTTGCTGGCTTTGTGAGAGCCAGTTTTTCAGGAGTTTTCAGACCTGGTTGTTTAAGAATTGGTGGCTTAAAACCTGACAGAGTGGAGTATTTTGTGACTGTGGAGGCATTTTATTATTGTGTTTTGGGGTCTCCAATGCCATCCCCATGTTAGGAGTTTTCCTAGAATGACTCCTAAGACTCCTAAGAAAATCTTAGGATTAAAACTACATTTTATTACCTAGAAGTAGTAAGGTTATACAACTGAATCATAATGGAAAAAGAGGGAAGGAGGCAGAAGGACAGGCTTCCTTAATGTCTCTCCCTCTCATGAAGTATTACATGGAGCACACTACTCCCTGGAAATGAAAAGGCTACAGCATGCATGCAATGTTTACTAGATTTGTTTGTTTTGTTTTGTTTGAGGAAGCTGCTGAGGGACAAATGGCCAAGGTTTTTACTGGGAGCTGGTTACATAGGCACCCTCTGACTAGCACATACCAAAATTCCAGACTCCCAGAAGGAAAACAGATATAGTATAAAGCACATTCTCTACACAAACAGTCTAGACCCATACCACCACCCTATCATTTAGGGAATGGTAGGAACACTCTTACCATCCAAGTTCCCAAACACCAGCCAAATGCCTATTTTGAAAGTAGGGCTTCTAAGAATAGTAGTCTCCAGCCAACTAACTTAACACTTTTCCACACAATTAACTTTTCATAACCTAATTGTAAAAATCTTAAATGGTAGTTACAATCAAGTTTCTATCTATTTACATTAATTAGAATAAGCAGGTTAGATTAATTAATCTGATCCCATTAGGCAGGCTGTCTTACTTGCAGCGTTCTGATAAGTAGATCTCCCTGCTGCCTCCTTTGTGCTCCTCCCATTATTCATTTTATGCATTTACTCCTTCAGTAAACCTTCATTGCTCTATATACCATCAACGTAGTTCAAGATATAGAGTACAGAACAGTACAAAATTAGTGCTATAAAGGAACTTGTACTTGTGTATGGCAAGTATGTGTATATTAGAGTATAGAGATTGTCAACTTTTGCTAAATACCATGAAGACCATCTAAGAGAAATAGAGAGCGACAGAGTAGGATTTGAACTAGTTTATATGTTGTTTTCAAAAAAGGACTCTCTGGTAGGGGGGCATTTGAACAGAGAAGTGAAAGAAATAGGGATGTAAATTACACAGCTATCTGGAGGAAATTCCTTCCAAACAGATTTCCATGTACCAGAGGCGGGTAGTGATGGAAGAAGGGCAAGGAGGTCAACATGGCTGATGTAGAGCACACAAGGTAGAATGTTGGCTAACGGAGGACACCAGAGAGGTAGGGTAAGAACAGAAAACTGATATTTTAGAGATTTGTAGTTTCTGTTAATAGCTTTTACATTTTCTTCTGAGTGAGAAGGAATCTGGAGGGTTTTGGAAAGAGGAGTGATAGGATCTTATGTACGTTTAAAAAGTCAGAGCAAAGAATAGGTTTAAAGGGCAAGGGTGGAAGCAGAAAAATAGTAGGAATATATTAAAATAATCCAGGAAAAACAAATGATGGTGAAGATCAGAATAGTAGCAGTGAGTGGAAATGGTAAGATTTGGGCTGGGTATATTTTGACATCAGAGCCAATGGGAACAGGATAGAACAAAGAGTATCTTCTTTTTGGATGGTACTTTAAGATTTCTGCTATGACTAACTGGAAGAGCAGTGCTGATATTAATTGAAATGGGAAAGCTGGGAAAGAAGCATGCTTGGGGAGAATCAAGAATTTATGTTTGGTTGTGTTTGGATACATATTTGGTGACTAAGTGGAGATGTTGAGTCAACAGTTGGATATACAAGTCTGAAGATAAACTTGGGAGTAAACAAGTTAAAGATGATATTTAAAGCTATGGGAATGGAAGATATCAGAATGTATAGTTAGAAAAAAATTACAAGAACAAAGTCATAGCTAATTGTTACAAGCCTGGAAGATGAGTAGATACCTGAAGAGGAGGATTAAAGTAGTTAATGAAGTAAAATAATCAAGAGGAAGTGGTGTCCATAGTCAATATGAAGAACATCTTTCAAGGAGGAAGTGGTCAGCAATGTCAAATGTTGGTGATTGTTTGTATTAGGGGGAGTTTGAGAATTGATTGACATATTCATTAAGGTGGATGCTCCTGGTGATATAGCCAAGAGTAAGTGATACAATTACATTGTCCTAGTGATATAAGTTAGTGTGGGTTCAAGACAGAATAAGAGCAATGGAGAGATGGAGTGTGAGTACAGATGGTGGCTTGAGAAGAACTGCATGGCTAAAGAGGATCTTTTAATTCATATTAATATAGCATATTTGATTATGATAAAAATTGTTCAAGAGAGAAACAACTGATAATGCAGAAAGTCAAGAGAACAGTATCATGAGTAAGTGAGATAGGATGAAATCCACTGCATAACTGGAGGGATGAGCCTTGGGTAGGAATACTAATACAAAACAACAGCAGGAGAGAAAGCAGAGTATATAAAAATAAAAGTATTTGGGTTGATGAATGGCAGATTAGGGGTTGCTGAATGCTTCTGTTTTGTCAGTGAGCTATTTAAAAGGTGAACACCTGAAAAGAAGGAATGCCCTAGAGGTGGGCAGGTGGGGTGGTGAGGGAAGAGTTTTGTTAATTTGAGGAGAGAGGAAAATAGATCTACTATTTGTCTAAAAGGGTGGATGACTGAATTGACTAAGGAAATACAATAGGATTGAAAGGAAGAACAGATTTTGCCTAAGATTTATGGTCAGGGCTTAAGAGTTAGTGAATCAGTTCAGGTCCTTCAAGAAGATGCCAGGTTGGCATTAGACCTGCAAGAGTTTTAGGGGGACATACCCGTGAAAGGTAGAGAGGAGAGTTGGGCATGGTGAAGAGTTTTCAGACTGTGATGTAGGTCTGATGGCTCTGAAATGAAAGCCAGGAAAACTCGATTAAGCACTTCAGACTGTGCAGTGCAGGTCTGAGAATGTCTTGGCCAGGTCAACGTGAGGTTCCCCCAGCAAAAGTTGACTGTTAAGAGAATCCTATATTGAGCAGAGAGAGTTCTGCTATAGTAATTTTGTCAGACCCAGTTATTGGCTGGGAGCAGCCTAGGGGGAGCTCAGCTTTGGCATGAGCACTGTAGAGAATCTGTAGGTGCTGCTGATGGAGGCTTTCAGTCAACTGGGCTCACTGCAGCAAGTTCTGAAGGGAGACCTGAGCTGTGCGTGTCCATGGCTGGCATGTTCACTTGGCCATGTGTTTTACTCCAGCAGTGTTCAGCTATTCTGATGAATTTAAGGAGGAAGTGGAATGTTATATTTAAATGGATTTGAAAATTCCTGCAGTCATAATATGAAGGGAAAGGGGAATCAACCAACTGAAGCATAATCAAGCAGTTAAGATGAAGAAACATAGACTCTAAGCTGGTTATGGAAATGAGTACTTGAGGGTACTATAGTTTTACCTATGCAAGCAAGAAGCTAAAGTCCTTTTATTAAAGTAAAAATCTTTAATTCCTTAATTTTCTTTGCAAGTTTGACTATAAAACTATAAGGCATATGTCATATGTGTATATTTATATGTAGAGAGAGAAAACCTTTCAAAAGTTATCAATTCACACATATGTATATGACTTAGATGTGAGAGGAAGCTAGGAATTTGTTACTTCCTAGGTGGGTTTAAATTTCCATGTGTTCCTTATACTCTTAACCACAGAGAGTTGGATTTTAATTTTATATATCCATTACAACATTGGTCTCAAATTCCATTGAACAGCTTCATCATGTGTTCAAATGAAGAGAGATCGAATGCATTGAACTTGCTATATTGGGAGATGATCTGCAGTTCTACAAAGTAGTACCATGTTGTGAGAATTTGGAGGATACTTTGGACTCTGTGGATTTTAAGGTTTATTTACTGGCTTTAGGATTAAGCCTTAGTCAAAACTATGGCCAATACCTGTATTCTCTCTTAATTTGCCTCTACTTGCCGAGAGACTCCACTCCCTGAATGAATATTGTGGAATTAGAAAATCCCTATTCATCTGTGACTTTGCTCACCAGATGCTAAATTCTAACTGTAAGATGGGAATTTACTTCCATTTGTCCTTGAGCGTTGGTGGTATAGTGGTGAGCATAACTGCCTTCCATTTGTCCTTGAGTTCATCCCCTCCTCTTTTCGTACTTTAGGCAGGTCTAGTTTCAGATTTGAATCTTCAGTAAATCTTGTTCTACTTCAATTAACAAAGCCTGGCTATGTCAGGTATAGTAATAAGTAAATAATAATTTCAATCATTGCCATTGTCACTAGTAAGTGCCTGGAAGTAAGTCTGTTCTGAGAGCCTTAAGAAATATTCATATTCAATCCTTATAATAACAGTGTATTTTATTATTATCATTATCCCTATTTGGAGATAAGAAAAATGAAGTCCAAGTAATGTAACTTGCTGAAATTTATACAACAAAGCCACAGAGAAACCAAGCTGACTTCTCATTCTCTTAATCTCTGTCCTGTACCTTTTGTGCTAGACATTAAGTATATCAATTTATAAATGTCTCATTTTCCCCATTTTCAATACAGCCACAGATTTATCTCCTTTTGAAGTTCTATATATTAATAGATACAGAAACAGTACTGTCTACTTACAGGAAGAATAATAATCCTATGTCTATACAAGGCCATCATTGGGTACTTGTTGATTTCTTTCAGACCCTGAACACATGGCTTAGTGCTTACATTTATTGATGCTTCAGGGTAACTATTTTTGGTTATAGCTATAATCATAACCCTCAAATAGAAGTGTGTGTGATTTTTTTCCTTAGAGTTTCAAGTCCTATTTTCATCAGAATCATTGCTTTGGGCTTGAGGTTTTTCAGATCATAAAGCTGGCCTCTTAAATCAGAAACAGAAAGGACTCTTCCATAGGATGATATATGCTTCCAGATGGCATGTCAGAATAAAGCAATATCCTTGTTAAAGGATGATTTTGCCTATTTCTCTTTATTGGTCTAAGAGTTATTTTCCAAAACTATATTGGAAAATTAATTACTTAAAAATACAATGGCTGAAAAGCAAATTGAAATTCCAGTAAAGTCAGTGATAGTTTTTCACTGCTGAAGTAAACCAATTAACTGTTGGAAACATTGTCCTGTTTCTTTAAAAGTTTTCTGTCCATCAGTTGTAGCATCTGTTTTGGAATGTTGTGAGGAAATGGGTTATAGCCTTTAAGGATTTCATTTTAAATAGAGGATTGTATTTGATAAAATTAGACACAGCCTTTTCTTGTTTTTCTTCATAGTCTTAGACACAACTGAGAGTCTGTTTAGCTCTACACAGAAGAATTTTCTCCCACTGAATTAAATATGTTATGAGTATGCATTTCACTGGCATTTTGTTGCAAAATTCAAGGTGTCATATTAATTTTTCTATTACATAGGAATCTAAATAAAACAATTTGAGTGAATCATGTTTGGTATAGTTTAGGAATTATTTTTACAGGAACAATATAATAAAAACCTTAAACAAATATTTCTTACAATGTGTATACTTGACTTTTAAAAACACTTTTGATTTCTATATGAATGGTCTGGGTATGGAGAAATAACAATTAAAAGGGAAAAAAACTTTAATAACTGTATTCTGTGTTCTTTACATATGCAACTGCTCTTAAATTGGTAAACCCAGTGAAAAAGAAGATGGAAATGATTCATATAATATAGGCATGTTCAAAAGTTACTGTACGGTTGGGAAGACAGTTTTATTTCCTATATGCAGTGAATTATCTACAGGTTCTCCCTTTATAGTCTTTCATATGTATTTCTTCCTTTATATTATTAATATCAACTTAGACTTTATAATATTTCATTGGTAGAACTTCAAGAAGCTTGGGCGCCTGGGTGGCTCAGTCAGTTAAGCGTCTGCCTTCAGCTCAGGTCATGATCCCAGGGTCCGGAGATCGAGTCCACATCTGGCTCCCTGCTCAGCGGGGAGTCTGCTTCTCCCTTTGGCTGCTGCTTCCCCTGCTTGTGCTCTCTCTGTGTCAAATAAATAAATAAAATCTTAAAAAAAATTTCAATAAGCTTATGATTATATTTACTGCCACCAAACTCTTGCTACTTTCAAACTGCTTCCAGGTGGATAGTTTAAGCACATCACCCTCACTTGGTTGTTCCTGTTTCAAGTTCTTTATCCCTTGGTTCTCACTCAGTCTTACTTGATCACTCTGTGCCCTTTATTTTTAGTGAGACCAAACTTATCTGTGGATAACAATGGATGTTCTGATCAGATTAGTTGTTATTGCTTAGCTTCCTCAAGTGAGCCAAATGCAGTCTTTCCTTTTTGTCTAACATTGACTGTATCTGTTTATTCCATAAAATCTCACCCAGTTGATTTGTCTCTGCTATGATTTTCTGTGTTTTGAACACCTAAACCCATCTATATTGCACAGTCTCAAACTGGACTTGAGCTTATATTGTTTTCTAGTTGCTTCACGTACTATATTCTCCAAGTAGGTTATCTTAGAATATTATTCTCTACTGAGGCTTGTTGAACACTAAGAAACAAATAGATATTTAGTAATTCTAAAACATTCTAATACAGGATCTACCACAGTAATAACATTTGTTAAAATCCAGTAGCATGTGGCTTAAATAAGGTGTCCACAGTTTTTTTGAAGACCATCTCATTCTAGATTTATATACATGAAATTAGCTCCATCTTATTCTTAAGTTTCTTCCAGTACAAATTAGCAAGATAGCATCCTGAATAAAACCTCAAAGTTTGAACATCACATGTCTAAAATTTCATAAGCTAAGTAAAATATTTTCGACAATAATTTTGAATTATGTTAATCATATGAGAAAAATATAACACAGCATTTCATTCTTTTTTTTGTTGTTATTTTATATACTACTTGAGAAACTGATAATAAGCTATGGACCTGCTCACTATTTCCTCTCCAAATGCAGTATGCACACAATATTTTCATGCTATTTGCTCTGGTTTGTATTGGAAACGGAAGTCCTTTGTAAAAAGTATAAAGTCAATTTTAAAATACTGCCATATTTCAAGTTTGAAATGAAAATAATGGCTTCCTTAAAAAAGACAATGCAAATTGGACAAGGAAAGCCCAAAGGAGGAAAGTTACCTTGGCCTAAAAATATATTTAAAAGAGCCATGGGGAAAAGAGTATGGAGGCTCCTGAAAAAAATAACAGTAGAAATACCACCTATAATTAATAACATAATTCCACTACTGGGCATTTATCCAAAGAAAAGACTAATTGGAAAGGATATGTGCACCCTATGTTCTTTGCAGGATTATTTACAATAGCCAACATATGGAAGCAACTTACGTGTCCATTGATAGGTTAAGGGATAAAAAGACACACACACACACACACACACACACACACACACACACACACACAGGAAATCTATGCAGCTATAAAAAAGGATGAATTTGTGCTATCTGCAACAGCATGGATGGACCTAGAGGGTATTGGTCTAATGAAGTAAGTCAGGCTGGGAAAGACAAATGCCATATGATTTATTCATGTGGAATCTTTTTTAAAAAAGGAATACATAAACAAAAAGCAGAATCAGACCTGAATACAAACATGATTGCCAGAGGGTATGGGAGTTGAGGGATGGGCAAATGGGTGAAGGAGAGTGGAAGATACAGGCTTCCAGTTATGGAATGAATAGCCATGGGAATAAAAGGAATAGCCTAGGGAATATAGTCAATGGTACTGATTGTGATAGCCTTGTATGGTGACAGATGGTAGCTACACTTGTGCTGAACACAGCATAATGTATAAACTTATCAAATCACAATGTTGTACATCTTAAACTAATAGAACATTGTGTGTGAACTATACTCAAATGATATTATATATATTTTTTTAATGAGTAAATTGCTGATATTTGACTTAAATGAAGAGTTGGTCTTTTGGATTTGATTTTAACATGGCAAAGCTCATGTCCTCTTAAATATCCATTTGAGCTTTTTAACATTTTATTCTGGTGATAATAAAAGTTGGTGATGTGATTCACAGAGGTTCACAGAAACACATCAAATCAGAATTCCTATAACTCATGTGGCCAGGAAGGTTAGCTTATGTCAAAGAATTCTTGATTTTTTTTTCAAGGTTCTCTGAGTCAGATTCATATTAGATTAATCCTCTCCAAATGAATGAGGTTGTGTGTGTGTAATATACAATGCAATGTGGCACTAGTATGCTATTTCAGCAAGAAAATATCTAAATCTATATTTTTAAAAATGTTAGCAGAATTAAGCCTCAAAAAGGTCCTGCAGTATTTTCTCTATTTGCAGAGTTCTGCCTATTAAGAAAGTGTAATATATGGTGATTAACATAACAATAAAAAATTAAAAAAAAAAGAAAGTGACAAATCTTTGTGATTGCTGATTTTATCCCAGTGAAGCACCTCTCCCAATCCTGGAAAGTTCAAATAGTTGTCTCTGTTGACTCTATTAATATTAATATCTTTATAGAAAGATATTATTTGCCTCTTCCATTCTCATTTTCTCCTTAGTTTTTTTGTCACCTCAATCTTCCCTTGGTAGCACCAAAGAGCAAAAGGATAGCAAAAAAATGCTGAACATTCATGCAGCTGTCACAGGTCAAACTGATGCATCAAACCTATCAGGAGTTTGTGCAGTGATGGCATCGGATACAAACAATAAGTCAGGGATTCATCGCCACCTGGTCTATTCATTTTTACAATAACCATTTTATCTGGAATATTGATAGACCTCAAAAGCCATTAAAGTATTCTTTACTGGCAACTCCTATACATCCCCCTTATAATCTTGTCATTTCTCTGATTCTAAAAAAATCAAAATTAAGACTTATGGAAGTGGTATCATGTAGTTTGGTTTAAGTCTAGCTTTTTGTTTTGTTTTGTTTTGGACCCTCTCATCTCTGTGGTCACATAAATCCTAGATTTGAAACCTTCTCCTCTTTAACTCCCTCCTCCAGAATAAATTAGTGATCAAACATGCTGTCTTAAGTCCACTAGCTCTGTACAAATCATTTGACACATTATAACATGGTTTGCCTAAAAGGTACTTAATAAAATAGAATTTCTTTCTGATCAACTGTACCCCTCCAAAAAATATAATGCTCTGCTCACATGTCCATGTTTAATTTCCATTATCTCTGTTTAAAGCTCACCTTTAATTTCCTATGTTCTTCTTTTCTTATAAATATTTTCCATTAATGTCCTTATGAATACTCTTCTATTTTAGCAAATTTATCTGCCATTTATAGCCAGTCCACAAATGTACTTTTCCCTGACACATTATTTTGAGAGCTGATTTTTGTATTCTTTCAAAAATATTAAGTTCCATGCTGTGGTAGCTGAACGTGGGTTCAGGGAACTTGCTTCTATAGGATCAGTCATTCCCAGGTCTGAGATCAAACTTGCATTCAGTGGAACAGTGATTCCTAAAGCATTGTTCAGAGACCCATGGTGTTCCCTAAGACCCTTTCAGGGAGTCTGCAATACCAAACAATTTTCACAATACTGAGATACCATTTGCCTCTTTACTTCTCATTTTCTCATGAGTGAAAGGTGGAGTTTTCCAGAGGCTACATAATCTGGCATTGAAACAAAATGAATGCAGAAGCAGGTAGGAAAATTCAGCTGTTTCCATTAAGAGAGACATTAAGGAAAACTAAAATGTAAACAAGGACTCTCTTTACTCAGTTTTCATTGTTTTGGTAAGTATAGATACTTTTTATAAAGCATATAATTTGTGTTAAAATGTAATGGCTTTATTGTTGATTTTAAATAAGGATTTTTAAAAATTTCTCCATTTTAGTTTGCAATAGAGTAATTACAGACCTAGTTGGCATAAACAAAAGCTCTTTGGGATTCTCAGTATCTTTTAAGAATGTAAAAGGGTCCTGCAGCCAAATGTTACAGGAACACTATTGTAGAGGCTGCCTACTCTCTTCTCAAATCTTGAAGTATGACTTCTATATACATATAGGATACAACTTGTAAAGCCAGCTCTGGTCAGTTCCAAATCTATTTGTGTAAAACCCATGTCTGGCTGGGATTCTTGGTCATCTGGTCTACATTCTTATTTTCCTGGACTTGTGACCTTGGCTGAATCCTGTGTGGTATGAAAACTTGTTAGTATGCCCTTTTCTGGCTTCTTGATCCTGACTTTCTAAAGTTTTACTCTCTTAAATCCATTGTTAGCAAGGTTTCAGGATGGATACTTACTCCTTGTCCCAAAACAAGCCTGAGGAACTCTTACCTGGATTCAGCTAAGAAGAGTATACACATCTTTTCCTGTATTTGTATATTAGGAGTTTGGAGTAATTGACACTGCCACTAATTGTATATCCGACATTTGTGGATATAATAGAGTTGCTAATTCTCCCACCAACAGTATCCCTGATGTGTTTATTGACTCTCATTTTCCTCTCCTATCCAGGTTCCCACCATTCCTCTAAGATTGAAGTCCTTCCGTGCCCTCCTTTCTAAATTCATTCTGCTCTTGCCCTCACACTCCAGTACTTTCACTGACTGGTGTCCTGCCCCCAGTGTCTAGCCCTTGCACCTAAAATGGGAAGTCCTTGATGGTCTCTGGCTTAGCCTTCTCTCATTCCAGACTACTACTGAAACACCTAATCAGTTCACCTGGATTTCTTTGATTGCAATTTTTTTTTTAAAGATTTACTTATTTAAGAGAGAGCGTGTGCATGTATGCACACACAAATGGGGGAGGGGCAGAGAGAGAACAAATCCTCAAGCAGACTTGCTGCTGAGTCTGGAGCCTATTGTGGGACTTGATCACAGGACCTTGACATCATGACCTGAGCCAAAATCAAGAGCTGGCCGCTTAAGCGACTGAGCCATCCAGGCGCCCCTGGTTGCTTTCTTTAAATAATTTTACTTTATGTATTTTTAAGTAAGCTCTACCTGTACTTGGAGCTCATGACCCAGAGATTAAGAGTCACATGTTCTACCAAGTGAGCCAGCCAGGTACCACTCTTTGGCTGCAAATGTAAACATTTTTTTATTCCAGTAGAATATACTTTATACATACATATTATGGTTATTTAGGATGATATATTTTTATAAATTGAGCATCTTAAACCAAAATCCAGATCAAGAAACAGAACACTGACAGCATTCCAGGATCCCACTTTGTCTACTTCTCGTCATTATTCCAAAAAACCCCACAACTTTCCTCTCTATATGTATGCATGTGTATATATACATATATATGAACAATATACATTCTTTTCTATAGAGCTTCTTCAACATCTATTGTTTGTGAGTTATCCATATTTGTGTGTGTAGTTGCAGTCTTCATTCTCATTGATGCATAGAATTCCACTGTAAGAAAATACTTCAATTTATGTCACCATTCCACGGCTCAGCTTACTGTTCTCTTAATAGTACTGCTAAGCACACTTTACTATTTCTTTTTCATGAACATATGCATGCATTTCCATTGGTTATATGTTTAGGAATAGAATTGCTAGATCCTAGGATATGCTTATGTTCAGCTACAATAAATTCTATCCACAACATTTCAAAGTGGTCACTTGAATTTATACTCCCATCAGTACTACAAGAATTTTTTTTAAGATTTTATTTATTTATTTGACAGAGAGACACACAGCGAGAGAGGGAACACAAGCAGGGGGAATGGGAGAGGGAGAAACAGGCTTCCCACGGAGCAGGGAACCCGATGCGGGGCTTGATCCCACGGCCCTGGGATCACGACCTGAGCTGAAGGCAGACGCTTCATGATTGAGCCACCCAGGCACGCCAATACTACAAGAATTTTGACTGGCATATCATTCTCAATTTGCTGTTTTCTGTCTTTTTTTGATTTATCATAGTGACACATTGTGGTTTAATTTACATTTCTCTGAATGATATTGTGTGTCTTTTTATATATTAGCCATTCAGATACCCTTTTTCATACTTGTCCAATTATTTTGCCCATTTTTTTCTATTGGTTTGCTTGTCATTTTCCTACTGATTTATATAATGCTTTATATATTCTAGACATAAGGCTTTTGTTACATATGTGTTGGAAATACTTTGTCTCATCCTATGGTTTACATTTCTATTCTTATCAGGTCATTTTTTATTGAAAGAAAACTTAATTTTCATATTCTTTATTATTTACCTTTGCAATTACCTCCCTGTTTTAGAAATTTTATTCAAGGGTCACAAAGATGTTTTCTTTTGTTAACATTTTATTTTACTTTTTACTTTGTTTTCAGTAAATTTTAAAATTTACTAAAATTTTATTTTACTGCGTTACTTCAAAAATTTATTAGATTGTAATCCATGTGGAATTGACTTTTGTATATGGCATGAGATAAAGGTTAAGATAATTTTTCTGTATGGAGATCTAATTAATACAGCAACATTTATTTTAAAGATAGTTTTTTCCACTGTTTTATAGTATCTACTTTGCTATAAACTAGTTGATTTTGATTCACTTTTTTTTTCTATTTCATTGTCCTATGTGTCTATTCTTGTGCTAATTCCATATTGTTTTACTGATAGAGCTTTTAAATACATTGTTATAATACGTAGTATAAGTCTTGCAGCTTTGTTCTTTGTTTTTGCTTTATGTATTCTTGGACCTTCATATTTCCATAAAGATTTTGAGCCATCTTTATAATTTTCATGGAAATAAATGTTATTTGGAATTTTGCTTGGCATTGCTATAGATTAATTTGGGGAGAATTGGCATATTTAAAATACTGAGTATCTGAAGACATGCATCATGTTATAGTAAGGAAATTCTCTTTTATTCCAAGTTTGATAAAAGGCCCTATAAATAAATGAATTTTAATTCTACATATATTTAGAGCTCCATTAGACATTAGATTTATTCTTTATGTTCAATATGTATGCATATTTGCCTGCACATTTGCCCTTTCTGGTGTTCTTCATTGTTTTATTTTGTTTCTGAGTTTGTTTCTTTCTACCTAAAAAATTCCCATTTAATGTTTCTTTTCAGTGCAGACCTGCCTGCAACAGATTCTTTCAAATTGTTTGTCTGAAAGTGTCTTTATTCAATTCTTATTTTTGAAAGAACCCTTTCTGTGTATAGAATTATATGTTCTTTTTTTTTCCCTTCAAAGATTCATTCCACCACCATCTTTCTTTTAAAAATCTAACAGTCTTAAGGTTTCACCTTGTAAGTCCATCAACCTAATTAGAGTTACCACACTGGACTGTAGGGAGTTGATTAGTATTAATACCCCTGCTTTCTTTATTTCTTTAACAAAAGTTTTTCTACTGTCCTCTGTGACTTCTATGTTCTTAAAAGCATTTATCAGAGAAGGTGGTGGAGGAAATTCTAATATTTCTCATTTTATATTTCTAAAAAATATTAGGTAGGTTTTCTCATATTGACATGTCTATCACTTACACATCCGATTATGTACTTTTATAAGGATGATGTTACCCAAGGATGTGTTTATCTTCTTGTTTCCTATTTCTCCTTTTATCATTAGCCAGCTGCCTTTATCTCTATGTCTCCATAACCATTCAGTTTCACACGGGTCTCTGTAGTATGCCCTTGGGGTCATTGGTATGGATAATAGTGCATGGAGCTCCTTTACCAACAACCCAAGGAATGACCTTTTCCTACTTCCAGCTCACTCACCTCCATGAGGGTCATGCAACTTTGGATTTTTTCCTAGGGATTTGGAAAAGTTCCTGGCCTTCAATTATGTACTTCTATTATTTTGTGGTTGAAATGAATTCTGTATCATGTTCTACTGTAGTCTTTCCTAATTCTTCTTCTGATTTGTATGTTTTAGACTTATTTTTACTTATTTCTTGAACTTACTCGAACTGATTTATACATACTTACACTTATTTAAACTTAGACTTATTTTTGCTAGGATTAATACCTGGGTGATGTCCTTTTTGGAGGAACGACAGATAAAGTAGATTTTTCTCTCCTCCACTTGGAATGATAATGTTGCACCACAAAGTCCTAGTAACTCCATTTATTTTCATACAAGTTTTTTTTTTTTTAAGATTTTTATTTGTCAGAGAGAGAGAGTGAGCACAAGCAGGGGAGTGGCAGGCAGAGGGAGAAGCAGGCTCCGCTCTGAGCAAGGAGCCTGATGTGGGACTTGATCACAGGACTTTGGGATCATGACCTGAGCGAAGGCAGATGCCTAACTGACTGAGCCACCCACACATCCCTATTTTCCTACAAGTTTAATCTCTTTCCCAACCCTTTCCCAATATTAATATTAGGCTGAGAAATGGTCTTTCCCCCCCCCCCATATACTCCTTTTCTAATTTTTTTTTTTTACCAGCCATAATCCCAATGTGAGGTAATAGATGAATTGGACACTGATAATATGATAATTGGATGTTTAAATTTGTAAGATATTGTCAAACTGTCTCCCATAGTGGCTGTACCATTTAACATTCCTGCCAGTAATGAATGAGAGTTTTGTGTTTTTCTACATCCTCACCAGGATTTCATGTTGTCAGTGTTTTGGATTTTGGCCATTCTAATAGGTATGTAGCGGTACCTCATTGTTTTAATTTGCATTTCTCTGATGATGCATGACATGGAATGTCTTCATATGCTTTGAGGTCTGTGTATCGTCTTTGGTGAGATTTCTGCTCAGGTCGCTTGCCCATTTTTTAATTGAGTTGTTTGTTTTCTTACTGAGTTTCAATATATTTTGGATAACAGTCATTTATCACATAGGTCTTTTGCAAACATCTTCTCCCTATTTGTGGCTTGTCTTTTCATTCTTTTGATAGTGTCTTTTGCAGAGCACAAAGTTTTCCCATTTTAAGGAAATCCAGATTATTAATTCTCTCATGGATCATGTCTTTTGTGTTATATCTAAAAAGTCACTGTCAAGCCCAAGGTCATGCAGATTTTTCCTATATTATCTTCTAGGAGTTTTATAGTGTTGCATTTACATTTAGGTACATGATCCATTATGTACATGATCCATGTGACTTTTTTTAATTTGATTTTTGCATTTAATTTGCTAAGTTATAAGAGATGAGGTTTAAGGATGTATCAGTAATATCAAACCAGTGAAATTAATGCCTCTATTTCTTACCTATTTTAAAGTCTTAGCAGTCATTGAATCTGTAACTTATACATTAGTGGTCTCACAATAAGCCATTAGGATGCTTGGGACATCATGGCATACAGGTAATATTCCTCATTTATCTTACACCACTGTATTTCAGAGTTGTAAGTAATTAACTTCAGGGTCATATTCCCACATGTCCTTTGTCAGGGTACAAGTTCAAACCCTGTGTTGACCCTTTATCTGAGTATCTCATTTAGTATTTTATTTTTTGAAGCTGTTTTAAAAAGAGTATGCTGAGGGGTGCATGGGTGGCTCAGTAGTTAAGTGTCTGCCTTTGGATCAGGTCATGATCCCAGGGTCCTGGGGTCGAGCTCCACATAGGGCTCCCTGCTCTGAGGGGAGTCTGCTTCTCCCTCTTCCACTCCCCCCTATTTGTGTTCCTGCTCTCGCTCGCTCTCTCTGTGTCAAATAAATAAATAAAATCTTAAAAAAAAAAGAGTAATGCTGATATTACTTGTTTTTGATTTCAGAGGCTTAAAGCTCTGCAAGTGTCTCAGTTGCACATTTTTCTAATTCTTATTGAAATAGGCATTTTCTAGAAATATATTCTGTAATATAACTTACTTAGAATCTTCAAGAAATAAATTAAAAAATTTCAAACCCAATTTCCATTTAATTTAACTAATAAGCCAGCTGATAAATATATATTTTGAAAAATACCATCTAAAAATATTTAATTGGCTAAAGCAGTGGTTTTGTTTGTTTGTTTCCTCCATGAACCAGTGTGCATATGAATAAACAGTGTGCTAGTGGAGGTGCAATGTGATATCAGTGTTTTACTTGGTCTTACCAGTCTTTTGTTTATTAGTGAACATTTAGTGATAGATCCCGTAGATGCTACACAAAACTCCATCAATGTGGCTGAGGAGGAGGGATATGGAAAGATAGAAGAACCTACATCTAAAACAAAATATATCTACCTTAGAGACAGTTTTAGACTATTGCAAATGTATTTGTAATGCACATGGAAGTAACCTAGGAACGTGTTCTGAATAAAAACACTTTTCACTAAAATTTTATGTCCTTCTTTGGTAAAGGAGGAGAAAGAAACATTTTATACCTTCACCTTGTTAGACATCATATTGAACATTTTACATAGAGTATTTTATATATATACATAATTATATATATGTAAGTATAATCTCTCCATAGATCTAATTTTATTTATGACTCTACACCTAATTTAAGAACTTCAGTTCAAGTTTACAGGGCCAGAAAAGATGTCATGTTGTTATTTATTCCCAGATCTAACTTAGCTCAAAGGTCATGTTCTTTTTACTATTTTCTGTGATATAGGAAAAAGCCAAAAGTTATTAAGTTTTTCAACCCATTGTAATTGTAAAAAAAAATTCTTCTTTTAGTATATATTTATACTGAAACAAAAATATACTATCTAGTCTTTTACTAACAGTGATATGAGCTGGGAAGGATTATTGGAAATGTCTATTCTATGTACATATGAAGATATTTAAAATAATGGCCAAATCAACAAGGTTAAATTCAAACAAGTATACTAGACTTAGATAAGAAGTTTTATTTTTCAAGTATTAAAGCTAAAAATATACCAACTCATTTTGCAAGTTTTTTTAATTTTAGCAAATTTACAGGATCCCTCAGTGTGCATCTTAAGTTTATTGAGTTTATCACTAAACAGTTAAATATGTAAACTTTGAAGAACCAAATATATGCCAATTAAAAATGGTCTGCAATATCTTTTAGACATATTACTGACAGAATATAAAAATTAGCCCAGTGTTAAGTTTTGAACTAAATTGCAAGAATCTCTTAATTCCAAAATACATCAGAGACTTTTACAAAATAAAACTCTCCAACCAGAATGTAAAATCCATAAGAGGAAAAATTAAACCTTGTTGATTTTCTTTTATTTTTCATGGCATAGTCCACATTTATCATTTTTTTTCCTCTTATGAATGATTTTGGAATTTAAGCTATGCTATTTGGGGGCTTTTCATTCCATAGACACATAGTTGACTGCTTTGATGGATCCATTTTTACAAAAGTCAATTCTAATGGTTTTCATGGATGTTGAAATCTATACATAATGACCATTGATATAAAACTTGATACAATAACCTTTGACAGTTCACCTCAAAAATACTGTTCCTGGAGATAATATTTGCAAGGGAAAGGAGTATGAAACTCATATTATTTTGTAAGATGCAATTTTTTTTATTCTTTAGTAAAAATTTCAGGTTTTTAGAAGTTAGCAGATATCCTCCTGGACACAAAGGCATATGTAATTTGTCTCATTAAGGAAGCCAATGCAAAATTCAAACGGGTAACCTGAAGCAAAATAGGATACTGAAATGAGATTATGTTAAATATTCATTTGTTTTATTTATTTCTGCTCTGTTTTACAAAAATGAGAAAAGAAAATGTGAAAATATGAAGAATGGGTCTGGAGATTTCAGTTGGACAAACATATATTGTTTTGCCTTCTGGCCATCAAGTAGCTTCATAACAGATTTTATTTTTCAACAATTTTGCTACATGTAGTTACAGTATACAAATCTCCTTTGGAAATAGAATCTGCATGGATTTTAAATTGAAGGCTGTTGCTTTTGGGAAGAGAAAAACATTTTAAGTAGTAAATAACAAAGCATCACAGAGAAATATCACCTCTGATTTAGTTGCCACATATAAGATGATGATTTTTATGTTTAAGTAGAAGCAGAAATTATGAACAAGGTTACTTTTAAGAAGTAATAAAACCCAGAAAAGCAGTATTGATTTATTCTTTCTTCTGATTTCTTGATTGGTAAACTGGTTTTCTGTCCTTGTTTTTTGTTTGCTTGTGTAAGTAAAGGGCAAACTACAGAAAATAAGCCAGATGATTAAAATATCCATTAAAAATGAACTACAAGTATATGGCATATATATGAACATACATACTTTTACTAAAAAGTTTAAGGTACATTTGTGTCTATGAACGAGATGAATACTTCAGTAACCTGATAGACTATACTTTCTGTTTTAATGAATATAGTTTTAATGGACTCTCAATAGTACAATTCCCTTTGAATGAACAACAGAGAAGAAAATGTTCCTGTAAATGACATTCTACCATTGGCAACTTGCATCAGACTGTGTAGTCTTTTGGAAACTTTCTTCCTTTTATTTGATTATTACATGAGTATGTTACAGCCAATTTGAAGAAGAAAAAAAAAACTAAAAAATACACTTCACTGGCCTAACTAAAATTGTTCACAAATATGCAGTGGCAGTCATTGCTGCAGAAAGGACATCATACAGGAAATATAATATTCATATCTATATTCATGGAAATAGCATATAAGCCACCTAATACTAAGACAGAAGTTATTTTTTTTCCCCCTTAGCTGTCCTTTTGAATGGATTTAGGCTTTGGATCATCTGTGTAAACCATCTCAAATTCATTGCTTTATTTAATTCACTTGAACAGACTTTATACACATATTGTTATTTAGAAAAGAATAGAAGCCAGTAAATACAGAAGTGTTATTGAGTATAAATATACAATTTTTAATAAGAGGCTTCCAAATGTATTCTACTGTGGGATTTAAGCTGTCTTTTGTTTTCAGATTATTCTCCATTATATTATTGGTTACCTATTAATACTAATTTGGCCATATTGGATCTAATATTTTTAAGTGAAATTTATATCCTGCTCATCCTTATATTCCTGATCTCATGCATCAGATACCTAGAAGAATGTTTTATATACCATAAGTGCCCAATCAATGTATTTTATGTAGAGGTGAATTTCAACATAAATGAAGATATCAAATTTTATTTTAGGCTTTAGGTTGAAAAAAACTGCTCTTTGTAATGCAGTTGCAGTGAAAGGTGTAACATAAAATATATGGGGGTAATATAATTTAGTATTAAATATAATTCAGCATCCAATCAAAAGAATACCAGAAATTTTAAGAGCAAAAAGATAAATTTAGCAGTGCAATGTTTCCAGCACAGGGGTGGGGGGGAAAGTATTAACATGCTCCCAGATTTAGCCAAGACACCCCTATTCTATTATTTATCATTGATAAATAATTAAAATTTGATGTTCACAGTAAGTAACTTACCTATTTGCGTTTCAAATAGGTTTTTGACACTTCTTTTCCCATCACACATGGAACTTTCAGTGTATCCAGGGTGAAGACAGCTAGTTTAATAATTTTTCTTATTGAGTCAAATACCTAGAAGTTGATTATCTATCTCTATTTTGGTGACAAGATCCATAATTTAAACATGCTGAACAAAGCCTACAACATCTGGCTATTTTGTACTTTCTATCACCAACATTATAGCAACAACGTTCTGTACATATTCTGCCGGATCTTTCTGTCTCGGTTAAAAAACAAACAAAGCCATTATCAGCAGGAGTAATGTTGATGCATTTGGAAATGCTGAAATGAATACTTGCTGAAGGACAGCTCGCAGAATAGCTCTCCAGAGTAGGATTAGAAAAGATGGAAACTCAGGCAATTTCTCCTATAAATGTTTTAATATTAATGAAAAAAATATCTTGAAACATGTCCAATACTTCTTGAGCAGTAGTCCTAAGAACAGGGCATAGAGAACATAATTCAAGAAACTGAACATAAATTATGTTACCTTATCCCTAAACTCATGATTTGATAGTCATCTAGTCTTAAATTGCAAAGGAAAGGACTCTTATTTTATAAAATTTATCTCTGTTAAAGAGATACATTCAAGTTAATACCACGTTTCAATAGATTAAAAACTGCACGAATGAAGAAGAGCTTTGTAAACTGCAAAGCACCAAAAAATCAGTGACTTAAAATTTACAAAGCCCTTTTTGCATTATCATAGGTTATTTCAACATAATATTCCTCAGCTTTATTCCCTGTATGATGAGGCATTTTCTACACCTGCTCCTTGTAGTATATTCAGCATCTATCTTTTCACCCAAACTATTAGACTGGGCATAATTTTTTACTTTCCCTCTCCTTTTTAAAAAAATTTTGAGGAACCTCCATACTGATTTCCACAGTGGCTGAACCTATTTGCATTCCCACTGACAGTGTACAAGGGTTCCCTTTATCTGCATCTTCACCAACATTTAATTCTTTTTGATAATTGGCATTCTAACAAGGGATCTTGTATCTTGTGTGAAGTGATCTTGTATCTATGACCTTACCTTTAGCTTTCTAATTGTTCTCATTTGAATCTTGCTTCCATAAATGAACAAAATATGCCCTTTTGATCTGATTCACTGTTTCTCAAAATTAAATGTGCATAGAAATTACTAGGCAATCTTGTTAAAATGCAGATTCCGATTCAACAGATCTGGAATGGAGCCGTGAGCTTCTGCATTTATAGGCTCACATATGATGCTGACAACATTCTGCAGTTCACACTCTGAGAAGCAAGAATCTTAGTAATTAATTGCTCGTGTTACTCCCTTTCATTGAATTCATCATAGTAAGCCATCTCTGTTGGAATGGAGTCAACTTAAGCATGGGATACAAAGTTACTCAAGTTCTTCATCAACCTATTTTTGATATTTACAACTATTTTAAGCTCTCTTCTTTCTCATTACTAATTTTGATATGTAATCAAATATCAAATTTGATAGTTCCCCCAAAAATGAGGTTGAGTCATGCCTACACAACTGTTGACTCACACTCTTGTCCTGGTCCAGATGCTTTCACTGCCAGTATCTCTTGTCCTTCAAGATTCACTTTGTTAACTCCACCAGAAAGCCTTTATTGGCAACCTGAGACTTGGGTTGACTGCTCTTATGCTCGCTTATCCCTCTGGGTTGACTATTATGACAACACTTAAGATTGTTCTGAGATTATTTAAAAGTATTTATCCCAGTGGTTTGTGAATTTGAGGCCATGGTATTTTTATCTTTGTGTCCCACAGGCTTAGTCACTGTACTGATTGCACAATATTTAATATTTGTCTAAAATTATGTGAGATCACTTCTGAAATTTGTCCAAATTATACATGTAACTGAAGTAGTGCTGGCACAAGCAGGACATTTTAAATAAGAATTTTTCATAATTTCTTTGATGGTCTTTAGTAATGTCCCTTTGTTAATTCCCGGTATTGGCTATCTGTATCCTCTTTTTTTTTTTTTTTCCTTGATCTTCTTTGCCAGGAGTATCAATTCTACTCATACACCTTCTGGCTATGTAAATCACCTTTGCTGTTAGTTTTCTATTTTCTTAAATTTTTCTTTATCCTTTCTTTCCCTAATTCTCTGGTTTTCTTCATTCTTTTTCGTTATTTCTTGTTTGTTTTTTGTTCTTTTTAAGAGTCAGGTCTAGATTACTGATTTTCAGTTTTATTTTCTAATACTTGTTTAAATTTTTCTCTAAGCCAAATTATAGCTAGAACTTGCAAAATTTAATATGTAAGATTTTTCTTATATAGTTTATAATGTCTTATAACTCCTATTGGGACTTCTTTACCTTGAGTTATTTAGAATTGTACTGCTATTTCCTTTGTGTCCTATCAATTAGAGTGTCATTAAAATAATCTCAGTAACTTGGGATTTGTCTATCTCTTATCAAGGGAACATTAGATTCAAATGCCAAGGTCATCTCACTTGTCTTCTCTTTTCTTTTGAATCTTTGGCATACAAATTCTTTGCAATGGTAGACCTCCACTGAGGGTGTTTTGTTTTGTTTTAATAAATAGTGTGTACTTTTTTAAGTTTACCTAACCTGTAGATTTGTATAATACAATCTACTCAGCCATTGCCAAACCCCTAAGTGACTTTTTTTAAGTGATAGATTATCTTTAAGTCCTTTCTAATATAGCAAAGAGTCAATTTATGTTTATGCTTATTAGGCCTAATTGAATATTTCATCCTTTAGTTGAAAAATCTATTTTTTATATTTTCATATTTCTCCCCTTACGGTTGTTCCTAATATTTTCTGACATTCTATCAGTATATCAAGATACACATAAAGTCTTATTCTTAAGAACAAAAGCATACCCTTCCCAAAATGAAATAAAATAAAATGAGAATAAATGAAATGAAGTTTTTCAAAATCAAATCTAAACTTAGTGTGAATTCAGGTGGGTTGGAAACTGAGTACAAATTAAAGAACTTTGAAGTATTCTGAGTATAATCTAATGAAATCTAACAGAAATGCAAACCATGTAATGTTCTTTTCTCTTTGTATACTAATTGTGGGGAGATTTGCATCTTTATATGATTGAGTTTTCCCATTCAGGAATATTATATATTTCTTCAGGATTCTTTTGCATATCACAGGATAGACTTTTCTATACCTTATTGCTGTTTTTTTTTTTAAACAGATTCTATAAATTTCTTTGTTTTTCTGGGAAGTTAACATATGTTGCTAATATTAGTTATTCCTACCTCCCACCTGATTATATGTTCCAAAGGGTGAAGAACAATTATAGAAAAGAATCTTGTTTTTAGACTACTCTGTTGCATCCTGGACTTTATATAAGATTTTTTTTTTTTCCTTTTCCTTCATGGGACAAACTTCCCAAACCTTCTTATTCACCATTAAGTTTTGGGCTTATTAAGCCTTTTCACCAAGAATTTTTCTTGACTTTGTAATTCTGGGAAAGGCCTTTCTCTTCTCTATTTTATCACTATATGTAACTCCCTGCATGATAATTAGTCGGGAGTGGTGGTTAATGAGTGCAAAAATTACTTGGAAACAATTTTTTGTTCCTTTATTAAAAGTGTCCCGTGCCCTGTCCTTGATATTGTGTCTCAGGAGGTTTGAAATGTGGCTCATGCCTGTATATTTAGCAAAAGATTCCTCTGGTAATTTCAATGAAGCTCTGATGACTAGGTAAGCTCATTGTGGAAGGGGTTCGCGGTTTCATCTCTTCAGTAGCAGAGCATCTGGCACACAACAAGTATTCAATTATTTAACTAATAAATGAAGAACACACTATAGATTTATTAATGTGTATATTATCATTAGCCACCTTAATGCTCTTTCAGAGGTAGTTGTTGTAATTAATTTTCCCCTTTCTAAATACTTTCCTATTTCATTTTATTATGGAATCACATTGACAAAGAATTCTAGAACAAAGTTAAATTATATTAATAAAAGGTACATTTTTGTTCCTTACATTATTTTTAATCTAGTTTCAGTATTTTATGTTTTTCTACTTTTGTTGAGATAATAATTGACATATAACATTGTGTAAGCTTAAGCCGTACAACATGATGATTTGCTGTACATATGTATTGCAAAATGATTACCACAATAAAGATAGTTAACACATCTATCACCTTACATAGTGACCATTTCTCTTTTTGTTGTGAGACCTTTTATGATTTATTCTCTTAGCTACTTTCAAGTATACCTTCATCCATTTCCTCTACCACCCAGGCCCCGCTAACAACCAATCTATTTGTGAATTTAGTTTTTGTTATATTCCACATATAAGTGATAAATCATGCAGTATTTTTCTTTTCTGTTGCTTTTTATTTTTGTTTTTAATTTTTTGTTTTTCTTTTGACTAGTTTTAGCATAATGTACTCAAGTTTCATGCAATTTGTTACAAATGACAGGATTTATTCTTTCTCATGGTTGACTATTTCATTAAAAATGTTACAGTTTTTACTCCATGCATCTATTGAAGGATACTTAGTTTGTTTCCATGTTTTGGCCATTGTAACTAATGGTGCAATGAATTTGGGGGAGGAGTGCAGGTATTTATTTGAGATAGTGCTTTCATTTCTTTTTGATACATACTCAAGTGGGATTGCTGGATTGTATGGTAGTTGTATTTTTAATTTTTTAGGAAATCTTCATACTGTTTTCCACAATGGCTGTACTGATTTGCATTCCCATCAACAGTGAACAAGTGTTCCATTTTCTCCACATCTTCACAATAATGCTTGTTATCTCTTGGCTTTTTAATGATAGCCATTCTAACCAGCGTGAGGTTGTATCTTATTGTAGTTTGGATCAACATTTCCTTTAGGATTAGTGAAGTTGAATACCTTTTCACGTACCTGTTGGGAATTTGAATATCTTCTTTGAAAAAATGTCTAATCAAGTCCTTTTCCCATTTTTCAATGGATTATTTGGGTTTTTGCTCTTGAGATGTCTTAGTTCCTTAACTATTTCAGATATTAACCCTTATCAGGTACATGGATTACAAATACTTTCTCCAATTCCATAGGTTATCTTATTTTGTACATTTCTTTTACTGTGCAGAAGCTTTTTAGTTTGATGTAGTCCCACTTATTTATTCTTGCTTTTGTTGCCTGTGCTTTTAGTGACATATACAAAAAATTATTGCCAAGACCAATGTCAAGGAGCTTTTTCTCTGTGTATAAGTATAGCAGCCCCAGCTTTCTTTTGGTTGTCATTTGCTTGAAATACCTTTTACTATCTCTTCTCTCTGTTTGTAAATGTCATTAAAAGTAAAGTGAGTTTTTTGTAGGCAGTGTATTGTTAGATCTTATGGGGTTTTTTGCTTGTTTTTCTTTATTTTTATCCATTCAGCTATTTTATGTCTTCTTATTGGAGAATTTAATCCATTTATTTTAAAGTAATTATCAATGGGTAAGGACTTGGTATTTTTTTAAGATTTTATTTATTTGACAGAGTGAGAGAGCGAGAGAGAGAGAACACAAGCAGGGGGCAGAGGGAGAGGGGGAAGCAGGCTTCCTGCTGAGCAGGGAGCCCAATGCAGGGCTCAATCCCAGGACCCTGGGATCATGACCTGAGCCTAAGGCTGACACTTAACTGACTGAGCCACCCAGGAGCCCCAGTAAGGGCCTACTATTGTCATTTAATTATTTTCTGTTTTATAGAAAATAGATCCTTTGTTTTTTGCTTTTTGCTGTCTTCCTCTGTGATTTGGTTATTTTTTGTGGTGTGTGCTCTCACTCTTTGAGGTTACTAGGTGTTTACATGAAATAACTTAGTTATAATAACCTATTTTAAGCTGATAACTTTGATAGCATATAGAAACTTATTCTTTTACTGTCCCCATTTCTCAGATTTTGTTACTAATGTACAATTTTCCTCTTTTTCTATATTGTGCATCCAAAAACAAATTATCACAGTTATAGTTGTTAATATGCTTAAATTTTAAAACTATGGTTGTGATTTATGTACCACCAATATGGTATTAGAGAATCCGGTTTGAAAATATATTTATTTTTACCATTATGTTTATTAGTTTTCTTTGGTGGTGCTATGTTTACCTGATTCTTAGTGATTCTATTTTTTTTAAAGGTTTTATTTATTTATTTGAGAGAGAGAGTACATGAGAGGGGGGAAGGTCAGAGGGAGAAGCAGACTCCCTGCCCAGCAGAGAGCCCGATGCGGGACTCGATCCTGGGACTCCAGGGTCATGACCTGAGCTGAAGGCAGTCGCTTAACCAACTGAGCCACCCAGGCACCCTAATTCTTAGTGATTCTTGTATGCTTGCATTGGTATGTGTACATTTGAGTAAGCAGTCTTCTCTTCCAAACTTGATAAGTTTGCTTCTGCAAGGAAAAACCATCACAGGTCAGATCAGCTTGGGGTACTGACTAGGTCAACTGGTAGTTGCTTTGGCAGGCAGGGCTTGCTATTGAGTTTTCTAGTTGGGCAGTATCACTGCCTACGTTTTGATGTTGGGAAGGGGTGCTGCTGGCTGGGCTCCAAGTTCAAGCAGGCACCTGTGTGGGCTCCCCAGTTGGATATGGCTGCTGGCTGTGCTGTATGATTAGAAAGGGCCCACTAATTGGGCTCTGCATTTACTTCCGGTTTGGTGGGGTCATAGACTGTTTCCTGGTAGGATAGTACCACTAGTTGAATTCTGCAATTGAGTAGTACCATGGGCTGGGCTCTGCAATTGCTCCTGGTTGGGGGAGGCCTCAAGGACTATGTTCAGGCAGGGCCACAGGCAGGGCTTTGTGGTTGGGAATAGCCTCAGGCTATGCTCTGTAATCTGGTGGGGCCACAGGCTATGCCCTGAAGCTAGGCAGGGACATAGGCTGGGCTTCATGATGAGGTAGGCTGCTGGCTATGCTTTGCTGTTAGATATGGTTGCTGACTTACCTCTCTGGTGAGGTGTGGCTTCCTACTGTGTCCTGCTATTGGGTGGAGCTAGAGCCTGTACTCAGTGGTTGGGCAGGGTCACTGGCTGGGCTCCCTGCCTGGTCTAAGCCATGGTCAGTGTTCAGTCATCAGGCAGGGCTGCAGGATGGGCTCAGAGGCTGCCTAGGGTCACTGTTGAAACTCCCTGGTTACAAAAGGCCAGAGGCAATGTGTAACACTTTGACAGAGATGCTGGCTTGGTTCATTGCCTAATGGAGCTTTATAATGGGCTCTGCTGCTATCCAGCTTCTCTGGTCATGTTTTCTGGTCCAGTGGAACTGGAAACTATGGTCAGCAGTTAGATGGGGCTGTGAATTTGCTTCCCTGATTGGTGGGGACTTACAATAGGCTCTGTGGTTGGTATGGCCTATTGGCTGAAGATTGAAATCAAGCAGAACTGCCATTTGAATTCCCTGCCCAGACGGGGCCACCAGCTTTGTTCTGCAGATGTGCAAAGCTACTGGCCTAGATGTCTGCTTGGGCACAGCTGCAAGCAGGAATGCAGTCCACCAAGATCTGAGTGCTGGTTGACGTAAGGCTTGCCCTCCTTTTTCTCTATCTGATCCCCCGTGGTTAAGCCCTATAGATTAACCCAGTGATCCCCATGAGGCAAGACTTGAGTAGGTCTCTGGAAGTGTTTCACAACCCTGGGAGAGTTCAATGTCCACCTTGGGCTCTCCTGTTCCATTGGAGAAAACCCTCTTGTTGCAGCACTGTGCTGACTTAGGAGAGGGGTACTATGGTAAAAATGGGACTTTTCTTCTTACCTTTCTAATGCCATCCTTTTTGGTCCAGGGAAGTGCTTCAGCTTCACCTCTGGGTTCTGGGATTTTCATAATACTGTCTTGTCTGCATGGTTGCTAGTTGGTCTTCTGGTGAGGGAAGACTAAAGTTGGGAATACCCTATACTGACATCTTGATGACATCACCTCCTTCTTTTGTTTCTTTAATTGTAATGCAATGTTTCACCATTAAGAATCATAAGACATTGACAATTATTTGGAAATTTGTATTCTTAAAATATTTTAATCATATTTGTAGTCTTATTTTACTAAAGATTTTTTCAAAAAAATGTAAGACTGGATGTTGAGTTTTACCAGATAGCTTTTATATACTCTGTACATCTATGTGCATAGGTAAATTCTTTCTCATGTTCATGTATTAGGGTAATATATGTGAGTATACGTATATTATAATATATATATTCCCCATATTATATATTATAATCTCCATACTGACTGGAAGGAAGAGGTTGATACATGATTCTATGGCTCTTTATATAGTCTCATGAATGGCTGATTTAGCCTGGTCAAATTTTTATGACATTAATTCAAAGAATTTATAAAAAAAAAATTGAGCCAATATAAATGGGAATCACATTAAGTACTATGTGCCAGAACAACAACCTATACTTCATCACTGATAATGTATATTGAGTAATTAGTAACCAGTATTGATGAGATGTAGAAGCCCTGTAGAATATGAGTTAGTCATTATTCCTGAGGGGCTTTGGGACCAGCAACATAGAATAAAACCAAGAAGCTTACAGCTTCCTTCTGCTTAGGTGAACATGTGTATTTCCAGGGTGAAATGATTTGGGGACATAGAAAGCTGTGCCTGAGAGTCATAGGACCTTCACTTTGTTGTTGTTGTACATGCTACATTGTTATCTTTCCTAGCTTTAATTAAGAATGTATTTATTATGTGAAATGTACTGTGTCTTATGTGTTTCACTGTAATTTGAAGCTGAGATCACCACTGCTTATTGAACAGAGTGAGCTAACATGGAAGTATTTTCATATCCTGGAATAAACCCTATTTGGGCATCATGTATTGTTCTTACATTGCCAATTTTATCCTTTATTTAGGAATTTCTCAATTCAACAAATGATCTAAATTTTTCCTTTTTTTATCACATTCTAGTTCTAACATCATATTAACTTAAAAAATTATATTTTTCCAATCTTAGATTTATTCATAATTTCTACTTTTCTCTTTATTATTTTTATTCATTTCTTATATTAATGTATTTCTCATCGTGATTTAGATTAAACTTTTTTTTTTCTAAAGTATCTAGAATACTGAGCCATTTCTTTTACTCAGTCATGGTCTCAAATCAATGACACACACATACACATACATACTTTGATGCTAAAATGGAATTTGAAGCATATGACACACTAAAACAATTGCAGGCCATGATGAAGTTAGCCTCCTCACACGTTAAGAAAACTAAAGACAAAGGCCTTTTTGTTGAGTTAATGAACCTTCTGGTTTTGAACTAATGTCTGTTAATGTCTGCCTGGGTCATATGCACAGAAGCAAAAAAAAAAAAAAAAAATCTCAAGATCTCTGCTTCCAGAGATGAAAATTAGACTTTTCTTAGTGCTGTAAATCATTAGGGAACTGGACAAAATACATAAAGCAGTTCTTTTCATCTATTAGCTAACAAGTAGGGTAGGACTGTGATCAATGAAAAAAGGATAAACAAATGAAGTTAATGCAACAACAACTCCCACTTTCTGCTGGGAAAATGGAAGATATAAAAATAAGCAAAAAAGAATTTTGAAGATGAGAAATACAATAACTAAAATAAAATTTTTTTCTAGATTAGATGAACATCAGATTACATTAGATAAACATCTGCAGATCAGTGAACGTGAAGACCTAACAATAGAAACTATCCCAATGGAAGCACAGAAAATCAAGAAGATTGGAAAAAGTGGAAACAGTGACTCAGTGACTTATGGAACAATATCAAGAAATCTAAATTCCATGTAATAAAAGATTTCTTGTATAGAAACAACAAATAAGAAGACAGTGGAATGACCTACTAAAAGCATAGGAGAAACAAGTAAGGTGCATATATGCTATAAAAACATTTTTTAATAAAATTTGCAAGTTGCTTCATTTTTATGGTGTGAATAGTAATGTGAAGAGGAGGACTGAGTGAGGGGAGAAAGAGTCTGCATATGAGAGGAATAGGTATTGAATAATACTCTTTAATATGTTACAACTTGATAATGAGAATGGGCAAAGAAACAATTGAAATATGGATTACTAATTCATCCCACTTATGTGAGTTGCTTAAAAGATTCCAGAGAAAACTGCAATATTTAAATATAGAGCTATGAATTCAATAATCATGTATCATATCAAGTTTTAATTTTCAATAGGTTAGAGATAATATTAGTTAAAATGTGGTTGAAAAGAAAAAAACCTTTCAAAGTCACACATTAAAAATGTTATATTTTCCCATCTTTCTCTGGCTGCTTTAGATCTGACCTAAATTTTGCACTTTTACAAAGCTCAAAGGAATTTGTTTTAAGATTGTGTATAAGGAAACATACCTACTGTGCAATATATCTAGAATTACATGTTTTTAATACTTTCTGTAGTTTTCTTAGGTTTGTGGAATATATATATAGTCCAGCAAGTTTACTCTAAGATAATATTTTTACTAGTTCCCATTTTAAAATCTGATAATCAAAGGTAGATCCAGGCTTTGTGGTGTCCAAGGCTTATAGAGTTGGGAGGCAGGGGGAAGCTCTTAAGTTAAAGAATATAAAATTACAAATAAAATTTATATGTAGAAGACCATATTTAGAATGAGAAAAAATTAACAACACAATGCAATTTTGAAAAAGCTCGTAAATACATCATAAAATCCAGAAATGTAATTCTAATTAAATAACATATGAAGTATGTTTTCCTAAAATTTAACTCCTACTATTTAATTGTAACTTCTTATGACAAAAAATTTATGCTACTCTACACAGATATACTCAATGATTGTAGCACTGCTAGAGGTTTGTGATCCAAAATACAGGGATTTTCATAAATTCAAATTTGTGCTATGTATATCAATTGCAAAACATGGTGCATTTACAATTTTATATACTGTGTTATTGAGTATATTTTTTTACTGGAGTGAATTTCTTTTTGCTTATGTGGTCAATGCAAACTGAATCTTTTAGTTAAAATGTTACACATCTGATCACTGGAAGAATTTTCCAGAATCTAGTTTTCATTTCCATGCATTTTAAAACTTAGTTTTATTCAGTTCTTGATTCTGGAGCGTGGTCCTATAGGATGAATTCTTTTCCCCTTTATCTTGATATTTGGTTGCTGGGTGAGTCAGTACAGGGGACAATAGGCACTCTCTTGACAATATTTCATGAGTACAACTAGCAAAAATTTATACATGAGAGTGACTGCAAACCACATAAATATTTCACTACATCCAAATTACATGCATTTTAAAATCAGCTTTTCCCTCTTTGGATCATGATCAGGATTACTTGATAGTCACCAATAGGAAGGGGGATGTGATGGAGGGGAAGGCAGTGGCAAAGACAGGGATATTGACTGATAATAGTTAAAATATTTTCTTGTGCACGTTTTACAAAAACATATGACCCTGGAAACATGCTTCTAGCATCTGTAGTCTTTTCGATTATCTGTCTCTGTTGATATCCATTCTCACAAATACACAAATAACAAACATCTCAATATAAGAATTAAAATTCTGAGGAAAGGATTCTACTTGTGGTAACTTCTCACAGTTGATAGTATTGTGAGGGACACGAGGGATTCCTAGTAAACTCCATCCTGCTAAAATCTACAGTTTTCCATAGAATGACTCATGTTAATTTTTCTTCTAAGACGACTCTAAGGAAACAATCTGGGCCATTTATTCGAGATGCAACTATCTCTTTACTTCAGTTACTGAATTTCTTCTTTTTCCTAAAACTTTAATTTCTTAAAAGCATTGTCTACTACTATTTACAAAAATGATGAAAAGCTTTACTCTGTAGACATACTTTTATTTTCAAATGTCACATTCTATATTATAAAACATTCCCTTGTTTTATCAACAATGTTGGTTTAAAATTTTAGTTTGTGTATTTTCTTTTTTAATTTTTTAATAAAATTTTTTATTATGTTCAATTAGCCAGCATATAGTTTGTGTATTTTCTTAAGAAACATTATAGAATGTTACTATCCTGCTGTATTCAAGTTTCTCTTATTATTTTAAATGCATATTAGTTTCATGAATATGTACTCTTCTTGATTAATCTTGAACCAAAAATTTCTAATTTACTCTATTCCTTGGCTGAGAAATGACCAAATGTGATTTAACCTAATTATGCTTTCCAGTGGAACTCAACCTCTTTGTAGTATCAGGATGGTTCAGGATTGTAGCCTTAAGAAAATATTTGGCATTCCATATTTAATAAGGAAGCCAATTTTCTGGAGGCACATTTGGCTTGCCTAGGATGAGTTTTAGGAAGCATTAGATTTCATTAACTAGATTATACCATTTGGACAGACTGTTCCTCCTTTATTCCATTTGAGTGTTGGATTGTGATAAGCCTTTTTGCTTTTGCCAGAAGTGAGCTAGTTGATGTAGTTCCTGTCAGTTAAAGTAGGAACCAGGTGTTTCATGTGGTGGTTCTGCTTTGATTACCATGTAACAATAATTCAGTCTTGCTGATGAGACCAAATAGCAGGAAAGGGCCACATTACAAGGGAGACAATTTTACTTTATTACAACAAAATGTCCTAAAAGAAAATATTGGCCATGGTAAATGAAATAAATTAGTTGAATATTTATTCTACAAATAAAGGATCCTTCAAAAAAGAAATTAGAGACAATAATCAGGCCTACCTCCAAAAATGCTTTTATTAGACCTTCTAGGAAGGTAGAATAAATTTTTAAATCTCAACTATAACCTCATGTGGTTATTTACCTGTTCCCAGGATTCCTAAATATGTCATTTCTCCAGAAAAGGCACATTGGTCATCAGAACTCTGTGGGTCATGTAGGCTCTCAACCAACCTCTGGCAGTATCAACACCTTTAGACGCATTATATAACCTTTGTTGGTTACTTAGTTCTCTAATTTCTTTTTTTTTTAAGATTTTATTTTATTTATTTGAGAGAGAGAGTGAGAGAGAGCACAAGAGGGGGTAGGGTCAGAGGGAGAAGCAAACTCTCCGCTGAGCAAGGAGCCTGATGCGGGACTCGATCCCAGGACTCCGGGATCATGACCTGGGCCGAAGGCAGTTGCTTAACCAACTGAGACACCCAGGCGCCCCTAGTTCTCTAATTTCTTGTTCTCTAGACTCAAGAGTGATACTTTACATGTATTAGCAATGGAAGACTTTAAAAATAAAATCTATTCAGGAATATCCAATTAAACAGATACCAGTGGCTCTCCATTACTTTTTTTTTTGGCTTACACAACAGAAATTTATTTTCTTGTAGTTACCAAGGCTAGAAGTCGGAGATCAAAATAGCAAAAAGGTTGTTTTTTTTCTGAGGCCTCCCTCCTTGGCTTGTGGGCTGTCTTATTCTGGTATCTTCACATTGTATTTTTTTTTAATTTTATTATGTTATGTTAACCACCATACATCATTAATTTTTTTTTTGAGGATGTATGAACTATATTTTTATGCAATAATTATTTTTGAATCTCACATGTAATGTTGAGAGAAATACAGCAGACACAAAAATTATACATTGTATGATCTCATTTATGTAAATTTCAAAAACAGACAAAACCCATTTATGGTAGTAGAAGTTATCAAATTTGTTGCCCTTGAGTATGTAATGACTTAACAGGGATATAAGGGCGTGCTCCAGGTCTACTAGTAATATTCTTGATTTTTATCTGCATGCTAGTAACATTTTAGGTTTGTGAAAGTATACACTAAAACTTTTCCATATATACTTCATACTAATTTTAGAAAATAATATAAGGCATAGAAAGTATTCCTATCATAAACTATCCTTTGCATCATTAATGCTAGCGGATCACAATAGCAGGAGATCACATGTCACAAAGAAGATTTGAACTCAAAATACTCATCTATCATGAATACTTTGGATTATGAAGGGGAATATCTTGAATGCTTAAAACTATTAAAGAGACTTGTACCAACTTAGACTGATGATGATTTTGAAAGCTTTGTCATTTAGGGCAGTGCTTTGGTTTTTCTAATAGAGAGGCAAGAGCAAGTTTCTCTTGCAAAACCTATTTGTTTCCTGGCATTTTTTTAAAAAATGTTTTTTTAAATTTTATTATGTTAATCACCATACATTACATCATTAGTTCTTGATGTAGTGTTCCATGATTCATTGTTTGCATATAACACCCAGTGCTCCATTCAATACGTGCCCTCTTTAATACCCATCACCAGGCTAACACCTCCCCCCACCCCCTTCTGCACTAGAAGCCTGTTTGTTTCTCAGAGTCAATAGTCTATCATAGTTCGTCTCCCCCTTCAGTTTTCCCCCCCTTCATTTTACCCTTCCTACTATCTTCTTTTTTTTTTTTTTAACATGAAATGGGTCCTCTAAACAAAGAGAAAGCCTAAAAGTAACATAGACCAGAAAGGAACACAGACAATATACAGTAATAGTCACCTTACAGGCAATACAATGGCACTAAATTCATACCTTTCCATAGTTACCCTGAATGTAAATGGGCTAAATGCTCCAATCAAAAGACACAGGGTATCAGAGCGGATAAAAAAACAAGACCCATCGATATGCTGCCTGCAAGAGACTCATTTTAGACCCAAAGACACCTCCAGATTGAAAGTGAGGGGGTGGAAAACAATTTACCATGCTAATGGACACCAAAAGAAAGCTGGGTGGCAATCTTTATATCAGACAAATTAGATTTTAAAGCAAAGACTACATATAATAAGAGATGAGGAAGGACACTATATCATACTTAAACCGTCTATCCAACAAGAAGATCTAACAATTTTAAATATCTATGCCCCTTACATGGGAGCAGCCAATTATATAAGCCAGTTAGTAACAAAAGAAACACATCGACAATACAATAATAGTAGGGGACTTTAACACCCCCCTCACTGAAATGGACAGATCATCTAAGCAAAAGATCAACAAGGAAATAAAGACTTTAAATGACACACTGGTCCAAATGGACTTCACAGATATATTCAGAACATTCCATCCCAAAGCAACAGAATACACATTCTTCTCCAGTGCCCATGGAACATTCTCCAGAATAGATCACATCCTAGTTCACAAATCAGTTCTCAGTGGTACCAATAGATTGGGATCATTCCCTGCATATTTTCAGACCACAGTGCTTTGAAACTAGAACTCAATCACAAGAGGAAAGTCGGAAAGAACTCAAATACATGGAGGCTAAAGAGCATCCTACTAAAGAATGAACGGGTCAACCAGGAAATTAAAGAAGAATTAAAAAAATTCATGGAAACCAATGAAAATGAAAACACATCTGTTCAAAATCTTTGGGATGCAGCAAAGGCAGTCCTAAGAGGAAAGTATACAGCAATACAAGCCTTTCTCAAGAAACAAGAAAGGTCTCAAATACACAACCTAACCCTACACCTAAAGGAGCTGGAGAAAGAACAGCAAATAAAGCTAAACCCAGCAGGAGAAGAGAAATAATAAAGATCAGAGCAGAAATCCATGAAATAGAAACCAAAAGAACAGTAGAACAGATCAACGAAACTAGGAGCTGATTCTTTGAAAGAATTAATAAAATTGATAAACCCCTGGCCAGACTTATCCAAAAGAAAAGAGAAATGACCCAAATAAATAAAATCATGAATGAAAGAGGAGAGATCACAACCAACACCAAAGAAATAGAAACAATTATAAGAACATATTATGAGCAACAATATGCCAGCAAATTAGATAACCTGGAAGAAATGGGTGCATTCCTAGAGATGTATCAACTACCAAAATTGAACCAGGAAGAAATAGAAAACCTGAACAGACCTATAACCACTAAGGAAATTGAAGCAGTCATCAAAAATCTCCCAACAAACAAGAGCCAGGGCCAGACAGCTTCCCAGGGGAATTCTACCAAACATTTAAAGAAGAATTAATACCTATTCTTCTGAAACTGTTCCAAAGAATAGAAATGGAAGAAAAACTTCCAAACTCGTTTTATGAGGCCACCATTACCTCGATCCCAAAACCAAAGACCCCATCAAAAAGGAGAATTACAGACCAATATCCTTGATGGACATGGATGCAAAAATTCTCACCAAAATACTAGCCAATAGGATCCAGCAGTACATTAAAAGGATTATTCACCATGATCAAGTGGGATTTATTCCTGGGCTGCAAGGTTGGTTCAACATCTGCAAATCAATCAATGCGCTACATCATTAGTTTTTGATGTAGTGTTCCATGATTCATTGTTTGCGTATAACACCATTACTTTAATTACTGTCATTTTTTAAAAATTTCAATTCTCTTTCTATGAAATCAATTAATAGGAATACTGGAGATGATCCAGTGTAAACAAAAATTTAAAATTAGAGTCTATAGAATGACAATGGGCTTATAGCATATTTTTGCCATCAGATGCTTTTTGGTTTATTCCCTTTTATGATATTGATATAATCTTGGTTCATAAAGGTAATTGTAATTTATATCAAATTTTTGTTTTGGCTGTATTTTATTTTACATAGTGGCTCATGATACATAAGCTATACAAAAACAGATACTTTCTCTGTTGCCTTCATTTTGTATTCTTGGCACCTACAATAGGTGCTAAAAATACAAATATTTCATATATTTGTTCAATATATTTTAATGTCAAAACTAACAGTGATGTAACAACCACTATTCTTTGAGCATCTATTTGACAGGTAGAATTATACGTGCCTTAAAAATATTAATTTATTTAATCCTTACAATAAGTAAAATAGGTACTACTATCTAAGATACAGTGGTACATCCAAGAAATTAAATTTCCCAAGGTTCAGAACCAATTTGTATCCAAGCTGAAATTAAACTCCATGCATGCCAACTCCAGAGCACTCAACAATTAATGCTATATTACATCACTCAAAATGAGCTACACTTAAAATTGCTAAAGCAAACATTTTAAAATAAGCTAAATTTAAATTAAAGTTAAATTTAGAAAATCAATTTTTCTATCACAATAGTCACATTTCAAGATCTCAAAAGCTACATGTAGCTAGTGGATATTGTATTCAACAGTGCAGATATAGTACATTTCCATCATCAGATAAAAAGCTCTATTCAGCAGTGTCAATCTAAAACAGACATTGGCAACCTTTTTCTGTAAAGAGCTGGATACTTAGCCTTTAAAGGCTGACCTCTTGAAGATATTCAACACTGCTATTACAATGCAACACAGTCATAGACAATATTTAAAATATGAGTGTCTGTTCTAATGACATTAAAATTTGAGTTTCTTATAACTTTTATATTTTATGAAATATTATTCCCTCCCAACCATTAAAAGTATAAAAACTATTTTTTTTAGGTTTTCATACATACAGTGTAATATTAGTTTCAGGTATAGAATTTAGTGATTCAACACTTACATACAACACCCAGAGCTTATCACAAGTGTACTCTTAATCCCCATCATCTATTCAACCCATCCCCCACCTACCTCCCCGTCTGGTAACCATCGGTTTGTTCTCTAGTTAAGAGTCTGTTTCTTGGTTTTCCTCTTTTTTTTTTCCTTCTATGTTCATTTAATTTCTTAAATTCCATATATGAGTGAAATCATATGGTAATTTGTCTTTCTCTGACTTAATTCGCTTAGCATACTTTCTAGCTCCATCACATCATTGCAAATGGCAAGATTTCACTCTTTTTTATTGCTGAGTAATATTACATTATATATATGCATATTATACAATATATACTATATATGTAGCATAATACTTTCTAGCTCTAAGGGACATTGAAGAAATGTCCCTTAACTGTATGTTTTGTCATATCAGTAGTTCCCAACACTTGTTACATATTAGAATCTCCTAGTAACTTTTATGCCCAGTTACCACTTCGCACACCCCCACCCCCACCACTTCATGGTCTGGTGGAAGTCCTGGGCATTATAAGTAAAACAACTGGTTCAAATTTATGAGTCATTTTCTTTTAGATAACATAAAATCTTCACTACACTCTGAATTTTCAGAAAATTATCAGAAACAGAAACAAATAGGTCTAGTGTGTATATATATACTTCTATATACGTGTATATATATGCACACACATACATATATACCACATCTTTATCCACTCATCAGTCAATGGATAATGGACACTTAGGCTCTTTCCATAATTTGGCTATTATTGATAATGCCGTTATAAACATTAGGTTGCATGTGCCCCTTTTAATCAGTATTTTTGTATCCTTAGGGTAAATACCTAGTAGTGCCATTCCTGGGTTTAGGGTAGTTCTGTTTTTAACTTTTCGAGGCACCTACATGCTGTTTTCCAAAGTGGCTTCCCTAGTTTGCTTTCCCACCAACAATGTAAGAGTGTTCCCCTTTCTTTTTGCCAACACCTGTTGTTATAAAAACTGTTCTTAACTCTCAAGTCAGATAACAGGTGGTGGGCTCAAATTTTCTGTTCTGGCTCAGAATTTCTCTACTATTTTGATTCTAAATGCTATAACTTTTATAAAATTCAAATTTATAAAATTTGAACACAATTTTCTATCTCACTGTAGAGCATTAATAAGGATTACTTTTAAGACTCATTCTCCCATGCTTTTAATATGATTTGAATATGTTGGTATTAAATTATTAAAGGGAAATATAGTTAATTTTCTTAAGACCTCTCTCTCAACTAGTGTTCCTCAAGACTAACATCCATGTCCACTGTTGTAGTATTCTCAGAACTTGGCAAATTTGTTGGCTATTAGTAGAATCTTTGTTCCTGTTCCTTGAACTAGTGAGTGAGTAAACTTAAAAATTTGGAAATATTTTTACAAGGAGTTTTTTAAAAGAAAAGATTAAGGTCAACCTTGGTTGAGATTATCAGCTTACATGTCAGTTAACAATATGTAAGGTTTTCCAACTTTATCGTCTCTCAGAATAAACTAAAGAATGGTTTACCGTGTTCATCTATATGGGATATTGTTCAAGTCCTTTAACAAACCTAATGAGTATTTACTAGCTGTAGTCCATCATTGTAACTTTCCTTTTTCTTACCATGTTAGTAGATTGAAGGCCTATTTGTTTCTGTTTCTGATAATTTTCTGAAAATTCAGAGTGTAGTGAAGATTTTATAAGTTATCTAAAAGAAAATATGACTCATAAATTTGAACCAGTTGTTTTGCATATAATGCCCAGGACCTCCACCAGACCATGAAGTGGTGGGGTTGGGGGTGGATGAAGTGGTAACTGGACATAAAAGTTACTAGGAGATTCTAATATGTAACAAGTGTTGGGAACTACTGATATGACAAAACATACAGTTAAGGGGAATTTCTTCAAAGTTTTTTAATATTAAAATTGGAGTCTGACACAGAACTGCCTGTGACCCAATGCACTGCAGAACATGGTACTGGAAAGAGAATAAGGGGGCAGATACTTGGTTTGTTTGATCATGAGAGATCCTCATTGACAGTTTGGTCAGTAATATAATGAAGTGCAGTATTGACTAATTAGAAGGGGCTGCAACTCCGTGGTGGGCCTTAGAGAAGCATGAACATAGTTATAGCCTAAATTCCAGACAAAGCTGCACAAAGAAGTATAAGAATATAAGAAGAGATTTAGGTCACGACACTGGCACTCTTGAAAGCTGACTTAAAACAATGCCATTCAATTATTATACAAATTGTTGAGCAAGTTTTTTAATATCCTAAAATAATTTATAACACTCTAAACATCAGATCCTATAAAAGAACAGAGCACTTAGATAAAATTAGAACATATATAAGGAAGTAGAGATAAAGAATGTCAGATTATATTAAAGAACTGAAAGATGAAAGATATTCAGGATCTAAAAATGGTAAGATTAATATGATATTTAAATACAGTAATTTAAATATATAAACAGCATTATGGATCCTTCTCAGAAGACTAAAGTATTTTAGATGATTTATAGATGTATTGGAACATTGAAGTTAGTGTTCTCATAACACTGTATAAGGGACTTATTAAAATCATTCTGAAAATAGCAAATCCTTGACAGAAATAATCATCAGTATCCAGATGAAATATGAGCCAAGTTTTCATTTTAAAATTTGTGATGACTAATTTGTCTGTGATTAAGAACATTTAATGGCTTTTTCTTAGAAGATGAACAATAAATACTGAATTTTATGTTAGGATATTTTTAAATAGTTCTATAGCTAATATTTTGATATGTGATTTTACCAGGATCAATTAAGGATATTTAGTTATTGTAAAAAGAGTTATTTCATGACAAAAGTATATGGGATAGTTTTATATAATAGGATAGATAATATGCATATTAAGGTGACAATGCTTAAAAAATGATAGGAGAATATTTATAATGACACACAATTTGTATATATATATTTTTAAACTCATTTTTGTGAGTACATTATATTGGATCTCTTATGGACACTTGTTATGACTTTATCTGTAGTAGGATTTTATGGAATGACAGAAAAGTGAATTATGTTAAAGTAATAAAATCTCCAGTAACTAAAGTTCAGATTTCCTGGTCTGCTGAGCTTTGAATTTGAAAGTTTTACATATGTGACCTATTTTTATGGAGGTAATGTTAAAACATATAAAAGTTACATCAATATAAAACTAATAACATGATTAAACACCATCAAGGAATCCGTTCTGATGATGGTTTGAGTTCTTTCTTGACAGTACTTTCTTACTCAGACATTTTGGGAATGTGTCATTCAAGGATCAATCGTTTTTACACCTCAGTATTTTCTACAATGCACAAATGGGTGTCCTATCATGAATTTGATGTATGTAGACATAGTTCATTATTTGCTTTTAAACCTTATGTGTCACTCAAGTATCATTGCTATTAGAAGTCAAATGGAAAATAATATGGCATCGCCAAAGAAGCACTAGTGATTGAGGCTTTCTGGAACACAATATGATCTGTCAGTATCTTTTGCAACATAACAGATAACAATATAGCTTAATAAATTTAAATGAGCATGCATTTCTATTGCTCAGTATGTCACTGTGTATTGATATAGGTTAATAACAAATGTGCAAAAATCAACCTGAAAAACAGAACCTGTGGGGGAGAGAAATGGAGAAGTGCTATTTTCAAAATGATTAGTTTACCATGTAATAGGTGAGCTTTAAGATAGAGGAGAACTTTATTTACTTACCGTTAGATCTCATATAATTTTATGGTCCCAAGATTTTGGCCAAGCTCTTGCACACACAGACTTAGGTAAGCATACCTGATGGTAAATCAAACCTGCTGCAGTAGTGAATAGAAGATAATGATTGCTTCATTCTCTAAGTTTTTAATAAGTATGTGTAGAAGTCTTAAATCATGTGGGCTTAATTTACTACAAAGTTAACACCTTTTTAATAATGCATATTGAGAGTGTTTGGTTTTATTATAATTTAAAAACTAGATAAGACATTATCTTGATGGATCCCCAAATATTTGGATATAGTTCTCATTATTTTTCCAGTTATTCTCCAGATTTTTAATTCCATTTCTCAGATTAATTTCCACATACTTCATTTTATTTTAGATTGATGTGTTTATAGGTCAGAAAACTTTTCAATAGTGATGGAATCCTGGGATTTTCACTGCAACTGCACTCAAATTTAATGATAGGGTTTCATATAAAAATTTATGGCAAATGCTCCAAAATCCTATGGTATTGATCGCAATGTAATTGGATTATGTTTACAACTTAGTGGATCATTTTCATGCCAAATCATCTAGTGCCCCTGTGATTTACTATCACTTGAAAAAAAAAATGCAAGCTTTCCGTACAGCTTTGGAGAACGAGAAATGGTGGCCTCTCAATCTCTGCCCCAGAGGAGCTGAGAACTCAGGGGCCCCACTCCTCAGTGAGCCCCCAGAGAAAAGCAATCACTCCCGTCTCCCTGGTCTCCAGCCGCACTCCGAGCTCACCGGGCCAGTGACCAAGTGTTTCTATCTCTGGCACCCGACCCCGTTTGGAATCTCCAAACCCAGCTGATTCCTGCAGTGCACTCCCATGCTGCTCCTCCTGGGGGACCAAGGTGAGTCTCCCCGGATCTGCCGCTTGTTGGGTCCCTGCTGAAAGAGCAGTGGCCCGACTGTGCCGCGGATCACGGCTTATGGCCACCCCCAGCTGAAAGCCCACTCCTCGGCTCTGTCTCTGCAGCCGACTTCCCTGCTCTGATACCTGGGAGCTCTGCCGCACTCAGGCACCCCCCTCCCCGGTCTTTCTGTGACCCCAAGGGTCCTGAGACCACACTGTCCCAGCGAGGGTTCCACCCCCTGCTTAGCCACTGGAACCACGTCCCTCAGCGGAGCCAACTTCTAAAAGTTCCAATTTTGTGCTCCGTGGCTCTATCACTTGCCAGTAGTGGCGGACGGAGGCCCCCTCCCACAGTTTATCTTCCTGAGTGTCACCTGGGATTCACTTCTCCGCAGGTCCTACCTTCCAAAAAGTGGTTGCTTTTCTGTTCAGAGAATTGTTGCTACTCTCTTCTTCGGTCTCCTGTTGAGTTCCTAGGTGTTCAGAATGGTTTGATCCCTATTCAGCTGAATTCCTGGGACCAGACGAAATTTTGTCTCCACTCCTCTGCCATCTTGCTCCTCCCCCCATCCTGTTTCTTTCTAATGACACCAGATTTCAAGGGGATCCCTGGCTTATGATTTACCCCACATGGGATAGTAAGAAAAATTGTCGACATGCAGATTCTTAGTGTCAGCGTTTGTTCTGGCATAAATATTGGCCTGGAAGAGTTGGGGTCACAGGGTTTTATTATAGTCAGTTTTTTTTTTTCACCCAGACTCCAAATATAAAATATCAGTGTATTGGGTGATAATATTTATTTGGATAAACGACGTGAATAATAGCAATGTTTTAAGAGATGAGAGGGAGAAATTGAAAATATTTATAAGGTAGCAGTACTCTCTGTGAGTAGTATAGTTGTTACTCAAAAATGGTCTTAGATTAGTTAAAAATATACAAACCTTAGAGAAACAATAAGCAACTTAGTTTTCTGAAAAAAACATATAATTAATTTACCAAAAGATAAAATTTAATAAAAAATGATCAATTAAAACTAAAAACAGAAAGCGGGGGAAAAAACAAACAAGTGCAATAAATAGGAAATAGTTACCAACTTGGTAGGTATTAGTACAACTATACCAATCACTTTAATTATGGATATTCTAAATATACTATTGTCAGCATGAACTAAAAACACAGAAGACCCCACTCTAGGTTGTTTATGAGAAATCCACTTTAAATAAAGACTCAGGCCAGAAGTAAAGAGAAATAAAGATCTACAATACTAACACCAATGAAAGCTGGAATAGTTACATTTTAGAGCTGACTTCAGAAGGAAAATTATTAGGGTTAGAGAGAGACATTATACACCAATAATGGGTGTCATTTACCCAAGGAAACAGTACAATCTTTAATACATATGCATGTAATAAAAGACAGTCAAGGGTCACCTGGATGGCTTAGTCAGTTGAGAGTCAAATCTTGATTTCAGCTCAGGTCATGATCTCAGGAACATGAGATCAAGCCCTACATTGGGCTCTATGAGGAGTCTGCTTGAGATTTTCTCTCTCCATCTCCTTCAACCCCCCAAATAAATAAATAAGTCTTTAAGAAATGTCAATATATTTAAGCTAAAAACTCGTAAAACTGCAAGGAGAGATATGCTTTTATAGTTGGAGACCAATACCCCTGGGTCATTAATTGATAGATTCAGAAGGCAGAAAATCGGTAAGGATATAATTGAATTGAACAGCATCATAAATCAACTGGATCTAATTGACATTTATAGAAAAGTGAATTCAATAATAGCAGAATACAGTTTCTTCTCGATTTTGCATGGAACATTCACCAAAATAGATCACATTCTGAGACCTAGAACACATTAACAAATATAAAATAATAAAAATCATACAGTGTACATTCTCAAACAAAAATGGAATTAAACCGGAAATCAGTAATAGACAAATACCTGGAAAATTCTCAAATATTTGGAGATTACCACATTTTAAAATATAACATGACTCAAAGTCTTGAGAAATTTAAAATTATTTTGAGGTAAATGAAAACCTTAAAATTTGTGGGTCGCAGCAAAAGCAGTGCTTAGAAATGTATAGCATTAAAATGAATATATTAGAAAAATAAAATCAATAATTTAAGCTTCCTTAGGAGACTAGAGAAAGAAGAGCAATTGAAGCCTGAACCAAATATAGTAAGTAAAATTAGAGCATAACCCAGTGAATCTGAAAAAAAGAGAAGATCCATGAAATACAAAGCTGGTCCAATGAAAAAAGGAATGCAGTTCAATAAAGCTCTAGCCAGGCTGACCAAGAAGGAAAGAGGGAAAGACATAAAATACCAATGTCAGGACTTAAAGAAGTGTAGTAACAACTTGTCAAAATGATATTTTAAGGGTAAGAAAGGGATACTGTAAACTCTATGCTCATAAATTTGATAATGTAGATGAAATGTATCAATTCTTTGAAGGACAAAGTAACCCAGACTCACACAAGGATAAATAATCTGATAAATAAATGTAATAAAATGGATAAGACCTTTATCTACTAAAGATATTGAATCAATAACTAGCTTTTCAAAAGAGAAAGCAACACAACCACATGGTTGTAGGATTGAATATGAGCAAGTATTTTATTTAAAAAAATATTTATTTGACAGCAAGAGAAGGAACACAAGCAGGGGGAACGGGAGAGGAAGAAGCTGGCTTCCTGTGGAGCAGGGAGCCCGATGCAGGGCTCAATCCCAGAACCCTGGGATCATGACCTGACCTGAAGACAGAGGCTTAACCACTGAGCCACCCAGGTACCTCTATGAACAAATATTTTAAAATGGCACTAATTCTTCACAATTTCATTACCTCTGCCAAGTGATCAATCTGCATCAATACTAAAAAGTATACTAATAGTATATATGTCAGTATTATATTAATACATTATATTAATATCAGGTATATTGATAATAATTTGATATTTGTGTACATTGTGAAATAATCACCACAGTAAGTCTAGTTAACATCTGTCCCCATACAGAGTTACAGAATTTTTTTCTTCCTCTAAGAAATTTTAATATCTCCCTTAGTAACTTTCAAATATGCTATACAGTATTACTAACTATAGTTGCCATGCCATACATTTCATCCCAATGACTGACTTATATGAGAAGTAGAAGTTTATACTTTTTGTGTCCCTTCATCCATTTCATCCATGTCTCCTACATCCATCTCTGGCAAATACAGATTTGTTCTATGTACAAGCTTGGTTTTTTTGTTTGCTTGCTTTAGATTCCACATGTAAGTGAGATCATACAGTATTTGCCTTTCTTTGTCTAATTTATTTTACTTAGCATAATGCCCTCACCTTCTATCCATGTTGTCACAAATAGCAAGAATTCTTAATGCTTTATGGCTGGATGATATTACATAGAATATATATGTACATCATATTTTCTCTATTCATCAATGGACACTAAGATTGACTATCTTGCCTACTGTAAATAATGCTGAAATGACTATGGGGTACATATATCTTTTCAAGTTAGTGTTTTTGTTTTCTTTGAATAAACACCCAGCAGTGGAATTACTTGATCATATGTAGTTTTCTTTTTCAGTTTTTGAGGAACCTTTGTACTGTTTTTCATAGTAGATGTACCAAGTTAAATTCCCATCAAGATTACAAAAAGGTTCCTGTTTCTCTACAATATCAGCCGCATTTGTTATAATAGCTTTTCTAAAGATGTGAGGTGATATCTCATTGTGTTTTTGATTTGTAGTTCCCTAATAATTAGTGCTGTTGAACATCTTCTCATTTACCTGTTGGTCATCTGTATGCCTTCTTTGGAAAAATGTCTATTCAGATCTGCTAGGTTTTTTATTGATGATTTGTGTGAATTCTTTATATATTTTTGATATTAATCCCTTATTAGATAGATGATTTGTAAATATCTTCCCCCAATCAGTGGTATGCCTTTTAATTTTGCTGATGATTTACTTCATTGTGCAATAGCTTTATAGTTTGATGTAGTCCCATTTGTTTATTTTAGCTTGTGTTTCACATACCTTTGGCATCAGATCAACAAACACATTGCTAATATCAATGCTGAGGAGTTGCTGTCTATAACTTGTTTTAGGATTTTTATGGCTTCAGGTCTTATATTCTAGTCTTTCATTCATGTTCAGTTAATTTGTTAATTTTTGTGTATGGTGTTAGTGGTATAGTTTCATTCTTTTGCTTATGGATGTCCAGCTGTCCCAGCTCCAGTTATTGAAAAGACTGTCCTTTCTCCATTGTATGTTCTTGGCTCCTTTGTTGTAAATTAATTTCCATATATGTTTGGGTTTATTTCTTGGCTCTTAATTTTGTTCCATTGATTTTTGTGTTTGCTTTTATGCCAGTAACATATTGTTTTGATTATTCTAGCTTTCTAATATAGTTTGAAATCAGCATAACTCTACCTTTGTTCTTTCTCAAGAGTGTTTTGATTATTTAGGCGTTTTGTGGTTCCATACAAATTTTAAAATTATTCTAGTTGTGTGAAAAATGCCATTGTTTTGTTGATGGTGTGTTTTTTCAGTTTAAAAATTTTTATTGGCTTGCTGTTGTCTACAGAGTAACACTTTTAATTTCTTACCTGGGAGCACCAGACCCCCTGCAATACAGTTCATTTTTTATGTTTCAAGTTTTTATTTTTAATTTTTTAAGTTTTTATTGAAATTCTAGTTAATTAACAATATATTATAATATTAGTTTCAGGAGAAGAATTTAGTAATTCATCACTTACATATAACACCCAGTGCTCTTGCATCAAATCTGTAAATCACTTTGGGGAGTATGGACATTTTAACGATATTATTCTAATCTGTGGGTATGATATAGCTTTCCATTTATTTGTATCCCTTCAATTTCTTTCCATCAGTGTCCTATAGTTTTCACAGAACAGATCATTTACCTCCTTGGTTAAATTTATTCCTTCTATTTTATTGTTTTGGATGCAGTTGTAAGTGGAAGTGTTTTATTAATTTATTTTTCTGATAGTTCATTATTAGTGCATAGAAGCACCACAGATTTCTGTATGTTGATTTCATATCCTGCAGCTTTTCTGAATGAATTTATTAATTTTAACAGTTCTTAGGTGGACATCTTAGGGTTTTCTATATGTAGTATCACATCATCTGCAAATAGGGTCAGTTTTAGTTCCTTTCTTATTTGGATGACTTTTATTTCTTTTATTGCTGTAGTTTGGATTTTCAGTACTATACTGAAAAAACGTGGGCAAGAGTGGACATCTTTATCTTGTTCCTGATTTTAGAGGAAGAGCTGTCAGCTTTTCACTGCTGATTGATGTTAGCTATGGGTTTGTTATATATGGCCTTTATATGTTGACATATGTTCCTTCTATACCTACTTTGTTGAAAGTTTTTATTATAAATGGAATTGAATTCTTCAAATGCTTTTTTTGCATCTGTTGAAAAGATCATATAATTTTTATATTTCATTTTCTTAATGTGTATCACACTGATTTTGCAAATGTTGAAACATCATTGCATCCCTAGTTGATTATGGTGTATGATCCTTTTAATATATTTTTGAATTAAGTCTGACAATATTTTGTTGACAATCTTTCCATCTATGTTCATCAGAGATATTGACCTATAATTTCTTTCTTTGTGTGATTTTTTTGTCTGGTTCTAGTATTGGTAATGCTTGCCTTATAAAATGAGTTTGGAAATATTCTCTCCTCTTCAATTTTTTTTTGGAAATAATTTGAGAAAGATATGTATTAAATCAAAATTATTAGGTTTTAGTTTTCTACATTGAACTTATTAATTTATTACGTTTATTGTTCATTTTCTATATACCTCTCCTACCAGTTTGTGAGCTCTATCAGTTCAGGGATCTTTACTTTTTATCTTGTGTATTCGAAGTATTTCTACAAGTAGTAGAGACGCCATTTTATAGACATGCCATTTTATAGACACCTCTTAGACATTTGTTGTACATTGAATAAATATGTAATGCAGTCATCTTCTACCATTATGTAGCTTGTATTTAAAATTTGTTTTTGTTATATTGAAGTTTTTAAATATTTTCAAAGTTAAATTTTATTTTATAGTTTGGCTTTTGCTGTCAAACATCTTTTCATAATCAGTGTTAAAACTTTCTTTTCCAAAATTTTAATTTTATTTGTTATTAAACTTACATGGGAATTTAAAATTAATTTTTTTCCCATATGGTTAGTCAGTTGTCTCAGTACTACTGATTGAATCCCTTTGTACTGATTTTTGTTGTACAAAATCTTGTACCATATTTTTGGATAAGCATTATTTTCACTGTCTATTCCCCCCCCCCTTTTTGGGTTAATACCTTATTGTCTTAATTGCTAAAGTTACAGCTTCATCTTTCCATTTTCCAAAGTTATATTGATTGTTTTTGGATCCTTCCTCTTTGACATGAATTTGAAAATTATCTCGTCATAGTCTTTGAGAAGCTCTTTGGGATAACACTGATTTATAGCTTACTTAGGGAGAAAAAAATCTTCACACTATTGAATCTTTATACATTCCTTTTAAATTTTTTATTGCAATGTAATAGACAAGTAATAATGTATTAGTTTCAGATGTACAATATTAACTTTATACTTATTTATATTGTGAAATGATCATAATAAGTCTAGTGAACATCCATCACCGTACATAGTTATAAATTTTTTCTTGTGATGAGAACTTTTAAGATCTACTTTCCTAGTAATTTTCAAGTATACAATACAGTGTTATTAACTATAGTCTCTATGTTGCTCATTACATAGTTATTTTATAACTGGATATTTATGCCTTTTGACTCCTTTCACCTATTTTGCCCACACCCACCCCCTGCCTTTGGCATCTGCCAGTCTGTTCTCTGTATCTGTGTGTTTTTGTTTTTAGATTCCACATATTAACTGAGTTCATATTGTATTGGTCTTTCTCTGTCTGACTGATTTCACTTAGCATAATACCCTTAAGGGAAATGGCAAAACTTTCTTCGTTTTAGGACTGCGTGACTGTGTTTAGGACTGTTTGTGTGTGTGTGCATGTATGTATGTGTATACATATATATCACACTTTCTTTATCCATTCATCTGTCAGTGGATACTTAGGCTGTTTCCATGTCTTAGTTATTGTAAATAGTGCTACAATGGACATGGAAGTACAGCTATCTTTTTGATTTAGCGTTTTCATTTTTGTCAGGTAAATAGTAGTGGTATTGCTGGATCATATGGTATTATGATTGTTAATTTTTTGAAGAAACTCCATATTGTTTTCCATAGTGGTTACATCTATTTACAATCTCACCAACAGTGCACAAGGGTTTCCTTATCTTCACAACCTCACAAACACTTGTTATTTCTGTCTCTTTGATAATAGTCATTCTAACAGGTGTGAAGTAATGTCTAATAGTGATTTAAATTTATATTCCCCCAATGAATGGGTGTTGATCACTTTTCATGTAGTTGTTGGGTGTCTGCATTTCTTTTTTTGGAAAAATGTCTATTCAGATCCTCTGCCCATTTTTAAATTGGCTCGTTTTCTTTTTTTGCTATTGATTTGTATGAATTTTTTACATATTTTGGATATTAACCCCCTATCAAATACATGACTGGCAAATATTTTCTCCTGTTCAGTAGGTTGCCTTGTTATTTTGTTGATGGTTTCCTTTGTTTGGCAGAAACTTTTACATACATGATCATGTTAAAGGAACATTGCTAATGATTTGGAAAATCTGTTTCTGTTATTGCTTGATTAAAGACAGGATGTGATGCTCAAATGATGCTCCATTATTTTCTCAGTGTTTCTTCTTGATGAAACTTGCTTTCGGTGGATAAATTGTTAGTCAGATCTGAGACTAGTTGCAGCTGTTGTGCATATTTAAACACTGCCAAGGAATAAGATTACCAGATTGGATAGAAATCTTGTGTTTGTACCTCTCTGTGTAAACACAATAGACCATTTACCAAATTATTCTGTTTCAAACTGTCTCCTCAACACCTGTGAAAAACATAAAGAAAAGCAATGGAAGACACTGATATGTTTACTCTGACAGGAGAAGCAGAATTTCATGATCCAGTCATGCTTTGGAAAGCTCCTTGGTTCCAAGGATGTATTTTTCTATTATTTTTAAGATGTTGGTTTTTAAAATTTTATTATTTTTTAAAGAGTTTCCACGCCCAGCATGGGGCTTAAACTGACAACCCTGCTATCAAGTGACATGCTCTACCAACTAAGCCAGTCAAGTGTCCGTTTTTCTATTTTTAAATGTATAGAGTGGACATAATAGTCATTTTTAATTTAAAAAAATTAAAATTTTTTAAATTAATTTTTAGGGTGGGGATGAGGAGAGGCAGAAGGTGAGGGAGAGAGAGAATCTTAAGCAGGCTCCATGCCCAGCATAGAGCCTGATGTGGGGTTCAGTCTCACAACCCAGAGATCATGACCTAAAATCAAGAGTCTGATGCTTAACTGACTGAGCCACCCAGGAGCCCCTTAATAGTAATTTTTTAGAGAAAATATAGATGATTGAACATTTAAACTTTCTTCTTTCATTCTACCTTCTTATTATAATCATTTATCATTACTTTGTAATTTCTTCTTGTTTTGAGAGGATTATCTAGCTACTAGGTGATAGGAATTTCCTATATTTGCATTTTTTAGTCTTAGCATTTTAACAAAGTTTGGAACTCTGACTTCCATTGAAAGAAGATCAGTATTTTGACATTGTTTAGAATTCCTGAAAGGCAACACCTCCTTTTTTAAACCTTTTAAACCTTAGTTGGTTTGTTCTCCTTTAATTCATTTTTTCTTCTGTGGTATTAACATTATTAGTATTTTCCCATTTAAGAATAAAGAATAATTCTCCTTTCTTTTTGTTGTCTCTGTCACTAAAATGAACTTTTAAAATTCTAAGAAATATATTTATTTTCCCTTTAAAAATCACATATTTAAAAAGGCAAAAATAATGCTTAGACTTTACTATTTTATTATTTGAATGCCCAAATAATGTAAAAAGTTCTCTTCTTACAGATTTTACAGTTCTATAAACATACTTGGAAAAAAATAGCAGGAAATAGAACTAAAAACACCTTCAAAGATTTAATGTACCACTTCTTGTCTTTGAGTAGTAGTATATGGTGTGAAAGCAAAGATTTACAAAAGTCTTCTCTTGAAGCGGCACCTGGGTGGCTTAGTCAGTTGAGCATCTGGCTCTTGGTTTAAGCTCAGGTTGTAATCTCATGGGTCATGAGATGGAGACTGTAGTGGGACTCCCACTCGGTGGTGAGTCTGCTTGGGGATTCTCTCCCTCTCCCCAGCTTGTGTTCATGTACTCTCTTTCAAGTAAATAAAAATGTAATATTTAAAAAAAAATCTGCCTTTCAAATTAAGTACAGTAATTGGTATTCAGTCCTTTTTCCCTTGTCAGGACAAATTCTGTCTCCTCCAAAGGATTGGTTTTCTTGGTTGACTTTGGAACAACATATTAATTAGCTACACTCAATTCTTGCCAGAGTCTTACCTGATTTGTAAGTGTGAATTTTTTTAATGGGGATTAAACAGTTTTCAGAAAAGTATAATTATTTAGGTAAATTATATTGATATTTGGCATCTGCATTTTGGAAACAACAAAAAGGAGAAGTTGTTTAATATCATTTGGAAAATTTGTGACTGTTAAGGAATAAACATGGTTCATTCCTACACTTATTTTAAAGGAGCTCATTTTCCAAAACCCATTGGCAAAAATGGTAAACTAAATAATTGTATAACAATTAAAATTACTTTTAAAATTCATAGTTCTAAAGAAACTACTTTGTTTTAGTCATCTGTTATGATCTGATGACCCTTTGGAAGACTTATGCTGTATTTGCTGTTAGGAAAAAAACCAGGAATCCTTAATAACTTACAAGTTCCTCATATTAATACCAAACATGGAAGAGATAGTTGAAATGAAGAAGATGGAGTAGGGAAAGATGACAATAGAAAAGAAATATTTTCCTATGTCAAAAAAGGAGTGATAGGGCACCTGGGTGGCTCAGTTGGTTAAGCGACTGCCTTCGGCTCAGGTCATGATCCTGGAGTCCCGGGATCGAGTCCCACATCGGGCTCCCTGCTCAGCAGGGAGTCTGCTTCTCCCTCTGACCCTCTTCCCTCTTGTGCTCTCTATCTCTCATTCTCTCTCTCAAATAAATAAATAAAATCTTTAAAAAAAAAGGAGTGATGATGGCATTTTTAAAGGACTATCCAATTCAGATATTTTTGAGGAATTTTGTTGACACAGAAAGGACAAATGCTTAGAAATTGTGATTGTCCTGTAATTTTATTGCCCATCTACACAGAAAAGTTACACTTTTAGCATATTAAAATGCTTGCCATATCCCTGTGGGGTAAAGCATACTTTGTCATTATAAAATTCAGAATTATAGAATTCTGTATCTTATGGGCTCAATAATAGATGAAGTGGTTTAAAAAAAGCTCAAGGCAACAAGATTTAAGGTCCATGTCTTGGTCATTGCCCAGTGCTATTCCTCTAACTAACTGTATTTCATATAATAAAATATACAACCTGTACTGAATGTTTGCTGTGTGGAAAGTAGTGTGTGAAACCATTATAAGCATTATCTTATGCAGTCTCAGAACAAATTGCAGTTGAGAAAAGAGTGGTTCAGAGAGAAGAGACTTGCCCAACTTTATGGAGTTGTTGGTAAATGGGAGAGCTGAGATTTGAACCCAGGCAATTTGATTCCAGAGCCCTCATTCTACATTTGCAGGCCAGTGGGCAGACTTAGAACTGCCAATGTATACCAGCTCTGTTACTTATGTCTCTTCCAAGTACTTAGAAAGAGCACCACCAGCCTCTATGAAAGCATGTTCTTCAGGACACTACTCTAATAACATGGGTGTTTTACTATGTATATATCTGATTAAGAGGGGACAGGAACATATTTCCTTTTTCAAGCTAATGTTTAAGGGAATAAAGTTAATTATATTTAGATAAATTTTTAATTATATTTAGATAAACTAGTAATGTCATATATGTATTTCTTGTATATATTTAAATTTATCTAATTAAAGTGAATTCCCCTAGATACAATTTTCGTTGTTTCCTTCATCATACCCATCTTATATTAAGCACTCACACATATATACTCTTATTATTTTCAATTGACTAAAATTTCAAAACTGGAAATAATTGTAAGCAATTTTATTCTCAGTATAATGTGAAAGAAATGTAATTTTTGTTTAAGGAGACCAATAATAGGAAAGTAACTTTTAGTTTTTCAAACAAAAAGACTAACCTTTTTGGATTGTGTGTATATATGTTTTTAAGAAGACATATACAGGTGGAATTTCCTATTACAGGAGCACAGAGTCCAACCACCTGTCATTGTACTTGTCATAGCTACAACTTTACATTCATTTCCAATAATGTTATCAACAGTTCTCTCTCCCAACAGTAAACTGGAATCTCCCTGGGCAAATGTACCCTAGTGCCTTGAACAGGTTCTGGTCGGGGTTAAGCTATCAATAAAAAAAAAAAAAAAGTAAAATGAATCAAATGTGCATGTATGTATGATTTATGTAACATACCTCATGAAAAAAATTAAATGTTCTTTTTAGTTAGAAATTATGTCGTGTAAAAATATATGGTGATCTAGGAAGAATTGACTAACAGATAATACAATTATTTTGCATTTATTAGATAACTAATTTCAAATTATAAATACTATTTTTTTAGTATATGTAATTATGGATATTTTTGTTTTCTTTTTTAGAGGCTTTACTTTGTTTAGAATAGACTTTCCTAAGGGAACTAGATCTAGGGGGAAATCAGGTAAAGATGATTGGATATCTTTTTATATCTTAGAAAGCAAAGGAAAAAATAATGATTCAGAATACAAAACTTTTTCAAGTTTGGTAGGATACTCCTCATGGTTTGAAAAATAGCTCTTAAAATACGCAATCGATGTATTGATTCCTCGTATAAAGACAAATACATCTTGATGGTCAGAAATAGCACTCCCCTCTAAATTACCATTGTCCAGTTTCCCTAGTTTTCATTCTGTGTGACTCCCTATTATAGGACTGTGTATGAGAGAGTGAAACAAATATTGGGTAAATGCTTGAATTCTGAATTAAGCCATTTTTTTTCTGTTTTAATCTGAATAATTCTACAACATGAATGTTGTAGATAAGTCACTTTAAAATATGGCCCAGTTGCTGCTTTGGATAAATTCATGATGTTTACAAGTGGTTGTTCTATATTCACAACTGATGTTGTCTATTATTATGCTACTACAAGATGAGTCATTGTTTTAATACTTCTACAAAGACTAAAGAATGCATTCAAGCATGTTCAATCGATTAGAAATAAGTCTCCCCTAGGACAGCACAGAGGACTTTTTTTTTCATTTCTAATTTTCAAAACAACATATTTTTGATAAAATGTTCCAGATCAACAAACAGCCTTAAAGACTAATGGCCTCTCAAACCCCTCAAACACAGCCAGTGAGAATGATTGCTCCATGAAATTCCAACTGTTTTGGAGAATGCTTTCTTCAGAAGCCATGAAAAAAAAAACATTATGTTGTAAAAAATACTTAGCAGCCTTTGAGACTATGAGGTTTCTTGGAGGACATATACTCTTCTCTCCCTTCCCTCCTTTCTTCCTTTTATTTATTTTTTTCAACAAATATTTTGTCCCCTTAGCAGATTCCAGGAACCATGCTGCATTCTGGGAATGTAAGCATGAATAAGAAGCAGTTCCTATTCTTCGGGGTGTTACAATCTATTTAATGAGATGAACAACAGCTAAGATGAAAATCCTCAGCAGAGTATCACATGGTTGCCAGTAGATTTTTAACCTATTATTATATAATGATGACACACTTATTTGAAAGGCTCTACCAAAGATACATCATCCATTACAAATTTTAAAGGTTCTAGCATATTTATATCCTGAAAAGAAAGTAGTCACTTTATTTTTCTTTTGCCATTTTACCTGTTAGAAGTGACCTCTAACTATAATTGAAAACTAGATGTTTTAATAACATATATTTAATAATATATTCAATGAGGAGACCTATGATTTAAAAAAAATTCACTGAACCCTCAAGATCTCTTATTTAAATTAAAAGCTATAGGAATGAGACTAGGTTGCAGGATCTAAGAATAATTGACACTGCCGAATAATGAATCTGAAACAAATCAGGTTTCCTCCTCAGTACCTCCTCTAGACTTTCCTTTGTGGAGATTAAAGTGGTTCTTGGTGAGAGTGGGCTATTGTTCAACATAGTACTAGAAGTCCTAGCAAAAGCAGTCAGACAACAAAAAGAAGTAAAAGGCATCCAAATTGGCAAAGAAGTCAAACTCTCCCTCTTCGCAGATGGCATGATACTTTATGTGGGAAACCCAAAAGACTCCACCCCCAAATTATTAGAACTCATATAGCAATTCAGCAATGTGGCAGGATACAAAAATCAATGCACAGAAATCAGTTGCTTTTCTATATGCTAACAATGTAACTGTAGAAAGAGAAATTAAGGAATCAATTCCATTCACAATAACAACAAAAGCCATAAGATACCTAGGAATAAACCTAACGAAAGCGGTAAAGGATCTATACTCTAGAAACTATAGAACACTTATGGAAGAAATTGAGGAAGACACAAAAAGATGGAAAAATATTCCATTCTCATGGATTGGAAGAAAAAACATTGTTAAAATGTCTATCCTGCCCAGAGCAATTTACATGTTCAATGCTTATCCCTATTAAAATACCACTGGCATTTTTCAAAGAGCTGGAACAAAAAATCCTAAAATTTGTATGGAACCAGAAAAGACCCCGAATCGCCAAGAGAATAATGGGGGACAAAAAGCTGGGGGCATCACATTGCCTGACTTCAAGCTACATTACAAAGCTATGATCACCAAGACAGGATGATATTGGCCAAAAACAGACACATAGAGCAATGGAACAGAATAGAGAGCCCAGAAATGGACCCTCAACTATATGGTCAACTAATCTTTGACAAATCAGGAAAAAATATCCAATGGAAAAAAGACAGTCTCTTCAATAAGTGGTGCTGGGAAAATTGGACAGCTACATATAGTAGAATGAAACTGGACCATTCCCTTACACCATACACAAAGATAAACTCAAAATGGATGAAAGACCTCAATGTGAGACAGGAATCCATCAAAATCCTAGAGGAGAACATAGGCAGTAACCTCTTCGACATTGGCCACAGTAACTTCTTTTAAGACATGTCTCCAAAGGCAAGTGAAACAAAAGCAAAAATGAACTATTGGGACTTCATCAAGATAAAAAGCTTCTGCACAACAAAGTAAAGAGTCAACAAAACTAAGAGGCAGCCCACAGAATGGGAGAAGGCATTTGCAAATGACATTACAGATAAAGGGCTGATATCCAAGATCTATAAAGAACTTCTCAACACTCAAAAAACTGATAACCCAGTCAAAAAATGGGCAGAAGACATGAACAGACACTTCAAAAAAGACATACAGGCAGCTAACAGACACATGAAAAAATGCTCAACATTACTAGCCATCAGGAAAATACAAATCAAAACCACAATGAGATAACACCTTACACCAGTTATAATGGAAAAAAATAACAAAACAGGAAACAACAAATGTTGGAGAAGATGTGGAGAAAGGGGAACTCTCTTACACTGTTGGAGGGAATGCAAGTTGGTACAGCCACTCTGGAAAACAGTATGGAGGTTCTTCAAGATGTGAAGAATAGAGCTACCCTATGACCCAGCAATTACACTACTAGGTATTTGTGCCAAAGATACAGCATAGTGCCAGGAATAGCCATCAATCCCTGTACCGATGGTTGAAAGATTACTCCAAACTTTGCCATGAAAGAGAGGAGAAGGGTCAATGCTCAGAGCCGAAGACCCTTTGCTCTTCTTTTTTTTTTTTTTTATAAAGATTTTATTTATTTATTCACGAGAGACAGAGGGGGAGAGGGGGAGAGGGAAAGAGAGAGAGAGAGAGAGAGAAGCAGGCTCCCAAGGAGCAGGGAGCCCGATGCAGGACTCGATCCCAGGACCCTGGGATCATGACCTGAGCCAAAGGCAGACGCTTAACCATCTGAGCCACCCAGGTGCCCGACCCTTTGCTCTTCTTTGCTCCCTCTTTAATTGGTCCTTCAGGATATCCTTATCACTGTTTCTCAAACAAGTGATGTGTGACAAGGGGTCTTACTGAAACAGAGGATTTACAAGAAAGATAAGATATACTAATCTGTGTGTTCTACTAAACAGCCTAAAGGACAATGCACACATGTCTTAGATCACAGGGAGTCTGTTTGGGCTAAGAGAGCTTCGGGGAAGGTAACTCCCCATGGCATTTCAACGGCTGAGTGGTTGGACAGGCCCCAGCATTCCAAAGGCCCACGTCCTTCTCTGAAACCCTCTCTTGCCCCCAGCAGCCTCTGTGTTAAATTTTAGCAAGCCAGGTATTATGGCTGATTTCATGCTCTACATTAACCCCAACAATGTAGTGAAAAGGGGCATGTGAACCCCAATGTTCATAGCAGCAATGTCCACAATAGCCAGACTGTGGAAGGAGTTGAGATGCCCTTCAACAGATGAATGGATAAAGAAAATGTGGTTCATATACACAATGGAATATTATTCAGCCAGCAGAAATGATGAATACCCACCATTTGCATCAACATGGATGGAACTGGAGTGGATTATGTTAAGTGAAGTAAGTCAAGCAGAGAAAGACAATTATCATATGGTTTCATCACATGTGGAACATAAGCAATAGCACAGAGGACCAAAGGGGAAGGGAGGGAAAACTGAAGGGGGAAAAATCAGAGAGGGAGATGAACCATGAGAGACTATGGACTCCAGGAAACAAACTGAGGGTTTCAGTGGGGAAGAGGGTGGGGGAGGGGGTAACCAGGTGATGGGTATTGAGGAGGGCAGGTGCTATGATGAGCCCTGTGTGTTATACTTAACTAATGAATCATTGAACACTACATCAAAAACTAATTATATACAGTGGCTAAATGAACATAATAACTAAAAAGAAGATGGTTCTTGGATATACATTTGTTTTACAGTGTTGTCTTTTGCCCTTGTTTTTATACTTTTTCTCAATTCTTATACCTCTTCCTCTTCTTATGGTAAAGAGTACAGCCTGATGATTGTATTGAACAGATCATTCTAAAATGCTGGATACGATTTCTTTTTCTTCTATGAAGTCTTTCTTCAGGAGACTCTCAAATATATCTAAAAGCAGTCCTTGATTATACATAATTTATTCACTACTTGACCTTCCATTTGAAATTTCTAAAAATAAACTAGAATTAGTATTAGAATTACTTGACTCATATGTAGAGATTGGTGAAGAGGGATAGAGAATCCCTTTTCATGTGGTCTTAATCCATTACTGTGAAACACCACTTAAAAGTATTTCCCTGTTATGTAAATATATAAAGTATGAAATAATCTGTAGCCATAATAACAAAGCCCATATTTAACCACTATTAGCATTTTAGCATAGGTTCTGCTATTTTTACACATTTTTTTACATACTTGATATCATACTATATATACATGGTGTTAATCCTTTTTAAATTAACATTGAGGGTTTTTTCCCCTTTCTCATTAAAATATTCATATTAATGGCTGCATTACATTACATGATATGTTCATTTCTCAGTTCTTGTATTTTTAAAGTGGAATCCATATTTCAAAATATTAAATATTTTCTTTTATTATTTCAAACTTTCCATATACTCTCCTCCCCCTTTACTGTCATCTGATCATTGCTACAATTCAGGAAGCACCCAAATCAAAGGTCAGTCCTTCCACTTGAGCTCCAGATCCCATCCTATCTCATCTTTCAAGGTTATTAATCCTGCAATTTCTCTCTCTTCCACACCATCAATTCCTCCTTCTCTGTTGAATACCTTCATCAACATAAAATATTCTTTAGGTTCTTTCATCTATTAGGAAAAAAAACCTTCCTTTAAAATATAACCATATTTCTTTCCTTCCTTTTATAGCACAGCTCCTTGAATATGTTGTCAGTAGCTTTATACTCAGTTTCTCATCTGCATTTTCCCCGTCATTAAGTTCAGCCAGACTTCTGCTCCTGACCACTCCACCGAATCTACTCATACTCCATCACCAGTAACCGTCATATTACCAAATACTACATGAGTGCTCCCCATCTCTCAAATTACCCTTTCACTAGGTTCATTCTATCTAGTTTGACCAATCTTATTTTCTGAAAAAAAACAAAAAACAAAAAACACTATCTTAGTTTTTTTGTGTAATATTCTCTGTCGGATTTTCTCTGTACTCACTGTCTACTCCTCCTCAGTCTCTTTGGCTGGCTGCTCTTCGAGATCTCTTTTTCAGGACTCAAATTTGTTACCGCTTCCTTCTCTGTTTATTGCCTCTTCTAGAAAATCTCTCATCACTGCTATGCCTTTAAATACCTAAATGCCAAGTTACATCTTCAGCCTGATCTCTCTCCTGATTTCCAAACTCATAGCCACCTGCTTCTTTATATCTCCACATGAATATCTTACAAGTTTCTCAAAGGTAACATATCCCAAGTTAAACTCCCAGTCCACAAACTCCTTTAGTTACACACACCTCTCTAATGTTGTCACCATCTACTATTTGTGTAAACCAAAAAAGAGTACCAGGTACTGTTGACTCCTCTCTTATCTTAATCCCCACGGCCAAGGTGCCAGGAAATCCTGCCACCTTGAACTCATTGTGTTCCTTATACATGCAGTTCGCATCTCCCTACTACTACCTTAGTCTCTCCCACAAGACACTCCTCAATGGTTGCCTAGTTTGCACACGTGACTGTTTACCATCCACTTACTAGAAGTATCCTTATAAAACAAAAATTACATTTTATCCCGTCTATCTGCTTAACCCCCTGTATTTGTTTCTGACTGCATTTACTATAAAATCCAAATTCAGTACTCTGATCTTTTGGATCTCAAATTAATCAGAACCTGTAAATCCCTACGACTTTGCTTTGTCTCATAGATTCTTCCTACATTTACTGTCTCCAGCCACACTGTGACTTTTCTTGCTGTTGTTTTAATACGCGAAGTTTTACAACCTTTCTGTTTCCCACATTTGGCATGTCTACTACTTCTGGCTCTTACTTTTTATTTATTTCTCAGCCTAAATGTCACTTTTACACTAAGGCTTTCCCTTAACAGCCAATGAAAAGCAGCTCCTTTGTCCCTCTTTCATATTATCTAGTTTCATTCTTATCATGGAACTGATATTTTATTTATTTTAACATTTTCAGCTTTCTGTGAGAATGCCAGCTCTATGAAAGCAAGAATCTTACGGCATTCTTCTTTGTTTTATCCCCAGTGCCTAGAAAATGTGTGAAATTCAGTGCATGAAATGGAATATCTTTGTAAAGGCACATCTTTGTCTGCATTTTTGATATTATTTCCTTAGAATAATACCTCTAAATGGAATTATTGTGTTCTAGCCAATTGTTTTCTGGGAACTTTGTACCTATATTAAGGTTGCCAGATACAACAAGAAATATAAAACCCTCAGTTAAATTTGAATTTTAGGTTAACATTGAATAATATTTTAGTATGACTATACTCCATGCCATATTTGATATATTCTTATATCAAAAAAATACTCATTATTTATCTGAAATTCAAATTTATCTGGGCATCCTGTACGTTACCTGGTGATGCCATCCTACATGCATTTCCAGCCAACATGGATAAAAATGGCATCTTGGTCTCCTTTTCACCGTGCAAAAGTGCATGCCTCCCCTCCAAACCCCCTGCAACACACAGACACAGGACCCCTAAAAATAAGAGTAATGCAAGTCTGTATTTAGATTATAATCAGTTTTACAAGAGGTAACTTTTATTTCATTGAAATCCTACTTGAAGCCTTAGTCATCCTGTATAATGCCACCAATGGTCAATACGAGTCTTTCTGAATCCAGGTATGAATCTTGATTAGGTCATAAAGTTGTTTTGATCTGAATGGAATTTTTGAACAGTTATTTTCTTAGATAAGCAACAACGTGGGGGAAACCTGATTCTGGCTGGGGTGATGTGCTACACAGGTAGAAAAATGACCAAAAGCCTGGCATTTATGGAAGCTAGAAAACATTATGAGAGTCAGGAGTCTGGGATAGGTTAAGTCATTGAAGATGCTTAAACACACACACACACACACACACACACACACACACACACACACACATATCTCTGGGATAATAGTTTATGATCCAGAACTTCCTAAATATTCACTTAATACTTTGTGTTTTTTTGGTTACTCCATAAAGGAATTTCACTCTATAAACAGACATGATTATATATAAAAATATATATTAAGTATATATTATCACTATATATAAAATTATATATTATAAATATATAAAAGTAATATATAATATTAATATAATATATAAATATATATATATTTGGAGAATAATTAGCAAAGAGAGAATTAAGTTTAATATCATTGTAAACTTTCCTTTTGCTGTTGTATTTTTGTGTTATTGTAAACTCATATAAGAAAAATGCTATCAAAAGTGAGAGAATGCTATCAAAATGTATTTTTGTCATCTATTTCTTTGTTAATCCACAATAAGCCTCTAACATGTTAGGAACTTGAAAAAGGAATATAAAAACCTAGGAGCCACATTAAATGAAATGACAACATTGAAAACTCTGAAGTAGAAAAGAATTCTCATTAGGGGGTCTCTGCATTTTAAAAGCCTTAAAATTAAAATTGCTGCAAGTAATTTTCATAAATAGCTGAAATTTTTGGTTTATACCAGATTAGAGACTGCATTAGGTGTTGAGAGTATCCTGTCTATTGTCCTCAATCAGAAAGGTTTGACTCTTTGATTTAGCATTTCCATGAAATGTAGTATTTTCTGAGTTCTTACTATTATTTGTTGGCAGTTCCCTTCTTTCACCTGTGACTTAAATCAGCAGTGTTGATCATTATTATGAAAAACACAGGGAAAGGAAGGTGGTACAAAGGAACTATGCTAGAACACCTGACCGCACCAGTCTGTAACCATTTTCTCTTTGTATTCAGAATTACAGAATAAATAATTATATTCAATCCCACCTTTATCAGCTACTAGTAGCAATGGTTCATATGCATTGAGTGTTCGCTATAGTGTGTACGTGTGTATTGCTAAATATTTAAACTAGTATTTGAAAATGTAAGCTTTCTTTTCACTTACCTCCAAATGAACATTGTTTAATAATAATAACCTAGAAAAGTCACCAAGAAATCATAAATAGAAGCTAGTGATCCACATTGCCATAGCATTCTGGTTCAGGGTGTTAAGGAAAGAGTAAGTTCTCTGGTCTGAGACATTCTGGACTTGAACTGTTATTCACCAGATGTCAGTAAATAACTATAACTTCCTTGAGTCTTAATTTCTATTTGTAATATAGAGATTTGATTACTTAATAATGAAAACATGAGTGACCTAAGAAAAGCACTTATAACCACCATACTTGACACATGTGATAGGGATTCAAAAATGTTTCTCCATTTTCCTCTTTCCTCAAGAAGTCTGAGAACCACCATTCACCCTTATTGAGTTCATATTATGTGCCAGACAATACTATTTCCTTTATATTGTTTTAATCCTCACAATGCTTCTATGAAGTAGTTTCTACTATTTTTATTATTCCCATTTTGTAGAAGTAAAGAATGAAATACTGAGGCTCAAACATACTAGTCCCCCTCAGGTGTATCTTACTCTACTTTGGCTCCCATATCCGCCTGGGTGGAAATTTGGCATTCAATCTTTTGTAGATACACAGTGTACTAAATAATACCCTAGCTTTCCAAAAATTATATTTCAGTTCAAGGATTCAAAGTGTCTTTTTGCCTAAGTATAATGCTCTATGTTAGACACTGGAAAAATAAACATGTCTGAGTCTCTGTCTTGAAGGAACTTAAGATTGGAAATAGTTTATCTTAGTTTGAACCTCAAATTCATTGACTGAAGAATGAGGCTTATTCTACGATCACCAGAACAAAAAGGAGAAAACAACCATGTTGTATTCTCTTGGGCTATTAGAAATTGCTAATATAGATAAATTGCCAAGACGTGCAGCTGAGAATTTATACACATGCTAATGAAATCTGGTCACCAGAGCAATTTACTGAAGTTAGGGCAACTCAATTAAAAGAAAAAGAATAATGGACATAGAATTAACTCAAAGAAGTAATTCTAAATGTAGACACAGAGTTCAGTTTTCCTTCTATAATGCAGGGTGAGATAATAAAATTTAGACCTGAATTTATTGGTATTTAATCCCAATTATAATAAAAACTTGAAGAAATAATAAAGTTTGGTTTTGTCTCCTATAAACATTGGAGTTTGAGATAGAGGTTTTTTGTTTTGTTTTGTTTAATATGAGTATCAAGTATTCTCATCTGATTATAAGTGAAGTCCCAGAGTGATATTTTAATAAAATGTAATTGGAAACCGATAAACTGATAAACTTTATATAGCTTGACATAAACCTCATATGGGACAATAAATGCAGATTTAACACTGTTTGCTGTAGTCTCTATACTATTCAGGATCTGAATACCAGCATTATTTTAAGTATCAAAATAATGGCACATTAAACAGGGTGACTTTAAAATATTGAGCAGTAAACATTCACATTGTAGAATAGAAATTCTATTTTTCTTTTTTGAGTTTTAAAAAAGGCTAAATTGTCAACTAGTATTTGAATTATTTATTTTAAAACAGCAAGATAGCTGTATTGGATTGAATGTGAAACTCTCTCTCGTTTTGGCTATTCATTGGCCAAAATATTATCTATTTCATTTTGTATATAAATACAGACAGTGAGTGCTCAACATTCTTAACACATGAATAAGAAATAAGAAAAATAAGAAAAAATAAGAAAAAAAAGGATGGTTTATTAAATTTCTAGCTGTCAAAAGACATTTCTCTGACCTATTCTTTCTTATCACCAAAATATTCATGTCTCTATTAAAACAAATGCTAAAAACAGTTTCTGGCTAAATTCTAGTATAATTCAATTTTAACTAAACATGGATACTATCAACCATATTAGTACTGTTTTCAGTAACTTCTCCCAGATATGCTGTGTATTTCTTTCAGTTTTTCTACAATTGCCCAAAACACTTTGTGAACTAATTTTTAGAAATTGCCATTATAGTTGGAAGCATTTTTATTTGAATATTCAAAATTATGGTAAATCTACCATGATATATATTTTTAAATAGGAAAAGAAAGTTGTAGAACATATTTTTAGGGGAAAAAATGAGTTCTTTATATGAATGTATGCTGTAGAAATGATTTTGGATAACTAAACAAATAACTCTGGTTATTTCAAGAAGGTGAAATTGGAAAATGGCAGAAAGATTGAAATTTTATTTATTCCTTGAAATTATTTTGATTGTGAAGATGGGCATTACATACGTCATTGACAAAAGACATCCATGAAGTTATATTTAAAAAATATATGGAAAAGCCTTCCCTCCCATAGGGAACACCACAACATGAATCCTTAGGACCTCCTCAAAGTAAAGAATGAAATCGTCAAATTGATGAATTTAAACAAACAAACAAAAATATAGTTAACGCTATGTTATGTGTTAGAGTAATATATTCCAAATATTATGATAAACAATTTTTCTTTGATTTTCATCACAATTCTACCTTCAGAAATTTTTATATAGTTAAATAACTTGCCAAACAAAACATAACTAGTAAATGTTAAGTTCAGAATTTCCAATATTTTTTATGATTTTTTAAATGATTTTTAAAAAAATATTTAAATTCAGTTTAGTTCACAGTATAGTGTATTATTAGTTTCAGGGGTAGAATTTAGTGATTCATCAGTTGCCTGTAATAGCCAGTGCTCATTACATCAAGTGCCCTCCTTAGTGCCCATCACCCAATTACCCCATCCCCTACTCACCTCCCTTCAGCAAACCTCTGTTTGTTTTCTATAGTTAAAAGTCTCTTATGGTTTGCTTCCCTGTTTTTGTCTTATTTTTCCTTCCCTTACTCTTTGTTCATCTGTTTTGTTTCTTAAATTGCACATATGAGTGAAATCATATGGTATTTGTCTTTCTCTGACTGACTTATTTCACATAGCATTATACCCTCCAGTTCTATCCACTTTGTTGCAAATGGCAAGATTTCATTCTTTTTCATGGTTGAGTAATATTCCATTATACCTATAATGTTATTATTTATATTTATTTTTATTTTATTTTTCTATTAATTATTTTTATTTTTATATGTAAAATGTTTTTATTTTTATTTATATCTTCTTTGAGATATCTTTCAAGCTGTCCTGTTGTGAAACTGTTTCATTAAGGGGTGTCTGATTTTATTAGTTGTCGTTTAGCATTTCTAGGATGGTTTTGCAATTTAAAACTTACTTAGAAAAAATCTTATTCTTACTTTGTCTTCGTACATGGGTTCAGAGGATTAAAAGGTCTATAACTTAGCCTTATCTGTAGATATCCATAAACACATGTAGTATAGTTTATATCTTGTTGAATCAAATTTATTTTTAAGGTTTTGTTTCTTTGTTTTACATACAATTTTAAATTTAATCTGCAAAAGAGAAAGTCCACCCTATGAAATTTATTTGGTAGGTGATTTTCTTAGATTATTGCTCCTTTGTTTTGTTTAATTTACAATCTTTCAAATCACTTGAATTTCTAGAGGAAAAGAACAGAACTATTTGTAAACATACAGATATTCTTTGAATATTTAAACTGGAACAACCTTTGATTTAGTTTAGTTATCATAACCCACAAACATTTATGTTTACTCCCTGAATGTAGTCACTACTGGACACATAACAATTGCTATAATCTAAACATTTGCAAAATAGAGAAACCTTAGAAAATGAAATTGCATTATATATCTTTTCTACTTCTTCCAATAACAAATGATATTACTATTTTAATAAAAAAAATAGAACCACCTCCTTACTACAAATCCCTGCTAATCAGTTTTGTTCTGGATTTTATGGGATTTTAACTTTTCTGTTTCCAATAAATGTTTCTATGTCACAGCATTTCTTATTAGGAGCAGTGGCAAAGGCTATATATACTGTGGGATAGGTTGGTTTGGAAATGGCTAAATAGGGTAATATAAAAGGGAGGAGTATACTGAATGCAGTGAATTAAAAAGTCAGTGGGTTTTGTCATTTTAAGTAAGTCTTTTGTCATGCAAAACATCTCAATATATTTTATATTGATTCCTTTATTATTTTTGATATTCTTTTCTAATTATCTTTTTCTAATTTTAACTTCTAATTTCTACTTTAATCTAGTAGTTTATTTACATTTCAGACAAGATTTGTGTTGGGTTGAAGTATGTATTTCTATCAGAAAAAATACAAATATTTCTCTATAGTCCTTCATAAGTTTAAATAACAGAATTAAGAACTACCACAGCAACAAAAACAAAATGAAACAAAATCTACCTTCATAACTCTTGAAAAGGCAATTTTTGGACATAGTGAAAAATAGATAATAAGTACTAGGACTCTGCTTTGTTAAAAACCATCAAGGTGTCCTCATTTGGTCGGACACTTTCAGCCTGGCACAAACACACCAGGGTGTTACCTTGACTTGGTTGTGTACAGATAAGAGAAACAGACTCAGAGGGAAGGAAAGCAACTAAATATAAACCGAGAAGTATTTGTTCCAATACTGGAGAGGCCAAAGGACAACTAGCCATAATAATATTTCTGTACAATATTTCACAGAGACCCAAAATTTGTGAAAAAATTTTAAATTATGAGGATAATTTACATTTTAGGATTTTTAGAGTCTGATTTTTATTTTAAAAGCTTCCAAATAATAAAACAAATGGAGCACTTGGGTGGTTCAGTTATTTTAGTGGCTGACTCTTGATTTTGGCTCAGGTCATGATCTCAGGGTCATGAGATCGAGCCCATTGTCAGGCTCTGTGCTGGGCATGGAATCTGCTAACAATTCTCTCTTCCAGGGCACCTGGGTGGCTGGGTCAGTTAAGCCTCTGCCTTCAGCTCAGGTCATGATCCCAGGGTCCTGGGATTGAGTTCCATATAGGGCTCCCTGCTCAGCAGGGAGTCTACTTCTCTCTCTCCCTCTGTCCCTCCTCCCTGCTTGTGCTCTCTCTCTCTCAAAAAATAAAATCTTAAAAAAAAAAAGATTCTCTCTCTCCCTCCCCCCCTCGTGTACACATGCTCTCTCCCTCTTAAAAAAAGGAAACAGAAACAGAATGAGCAAAGGGGAAGAGAGAGAGCGAGAGAAATGAAGAAACAAACTCCTAACTATAGAGAACAAACTGATGGTTACCAGAGGGGAGGTGGGTGAGGCCTTGGGTGAAATAGGTTTTGGAGATTAAGGAGGGCACTTGTGATTAGCACAAGAAAATGTATGGAAGTGTTGAATCACTATAGTGTACATCTGAAACTAATATTACACTGTATGTTAACTAACTGGAATTTGAATAAAAACTTATTAAAAGAGATGCCTGGTTGGCTCAATTGGTTAAGCGTTCAACTCTTGATTTTGGCTCAAGTCATGATCTCAGGGTCGTGAGATCATTCCCCACCTTGAGCTCTGTGCTCAGCGTGGAGTCTGCTTGTCCCTCTCCCTCTGCTCCTCCCCTGCTCGTGCTGGTTCACACACACTCTCTCTCTAAAATAAATAAATAAAATCTTAAAAAACTTAAAAAGATTCCAAATAAGATACTCTTTTCTAAGTAGAGTTGATACACAATGTTACATTAGCTTCAGGTGTACAACATAGTGATTAAGCTTTTTTTTTACCTTATGCCATGCTCATCACCAATGTAGCTAACATCAGTCACTGTACAACACGATTACAATACCATTGATTATATTCCCTATGCTGTACCTTTTATCCCTGTGCCTTATTCATTACATAACTGGAAGCCTGTATCTCCCACTCCCCTTCACCCATTTTGCACATCTTCCTACAGCTAGCCCCTTTGGAAGCCTTCAGTTCTCTATATGTATGGGTCTATTTCAGCTTTTTGTTGATTTGTTTTGTTCTTTAGATTCCAGACATAAGTGAAATCATACGGCATTTGTCTTTGTTTGACGTATTTCACTTGGCATAATAACCTCTACGTCCACCCATGTTGTTGCAAATGGCAATATCTCATCCTTCTTTATGATTAATTTTTCATTGTGAATACATACCACATCTTCTTTATCCATTCACCTATTGATGAATACTTGAGTTGCTGCCATAGCTTGGCTATTGTAAATAATGCTAAAATAACAAGAGTGCATTTATCTTTTCAAATTGGTGTTTTCATTTTCTTTGGGTGAATACCCCATATTTATGGGTGATTACTGGATCATATGGTATTTCTGTGTTTAATATTTGAGGAAACTCCATACTCTTTTCCACAGTGGCTGCACCAGTTTACATCTCCACCAACAGTGCTCAAGGGTTCCTTTTTCACCAACATTTGTTATTTCTTGTCTTTTTATTCCTAGCCATTATGACAGGTATAAGGTAATATTTCATTGTGGTTTTGATTTTCATTTCACTGATGATGAGTGATGTTGAGCATCTTTTCATGTATCTATTGTATGTCTTCTTTGGAAAAAGTGTCTATTCAGGTCTCTGCTCATTTCTAAGTCAGATTAGGTTTTTTTTGTTTGTTTATTTGGTGTTGAGTTGTGTAAGTTCTTTATCTATTTTGAATATTAAGTCCTTATCCAGATATATCACTTACAAATATCTTCTCCCATTCAGTAGGTTTTGTTTTCATTTTGTTAATGGTTTCCTTCATTGTGCAAAAGCTTTTTATTTTGGTGTAATCCCAGTAGTTTGACATATCTAGAAAAATGTGCAACAGCCAATGTTAAAGAAATTACTGCCTATCTTTTCTTCTAGGAAGAGGAAATGGTTTCATGTCTCACGTTTAGGCCCTTAATCCATTTTAAATTTATTGTTGTATATGGTGTAAGAAAGTAGTCCAGTTTTATTCTTTTGCATTTAGCTGTCCAGTTTTCACAACACCATTTGTTGAAGACCATCTTTTCCCCATTGCATATTGTTGCCTTTGTCATAGATTAATTGACCATATAAGTTTGGGTTTATTTGTGGATTCTCTTTTCTGTTCCATTTATCTATGTGTCTGTTTTTGTACCAGTACAATATTGTTTTAATTACTACAGCTTTGTAATATATCTTGAACTCTTGGATTGTGATACCTCTAGCTTTATTCTTCTTTCTCAAGATTTCTTTGGCTATTTGGGGTCTCTTGTGGTTCCATACAAATTTTAGCATTATTTTTTCCAGTTTTGTGAAAAATGCTGTTGGTATTTTGATAGGGATTGCATTGAATCTGTAGATTGTTTTGGGTAGTATGGACATTTTAACAGTATTCTCCCAATCCATGAGCATGGAATATATTTCCATTTCTTTGTGTCATCTTCAATTTTTTCATCAATGTTTTACAGTTTTCAGAGTACAAGTATTTCTCCTCTTTGGTTAAGTGCAGTCCTAGGTTTTTTATTCTTTTTGGTGCAATTATGAATGGAATTTGTTTTTAAGTTTCTCTTTCTACTACTTTGTTATTACTGTGTAGAAACATAACCAATTTCTGTGTATTAATTTTGTATCCTGCAAGTTTACTGCATTTATTTATTCTAGTAGTTTTTTGGTGAAGTCTTTAGGCTTTTCTATGTATGATATCATGTTGTTTGCAAATGGTGGCATTATTACTTCTTCCTTATTAACTTGGATGTGTTTTATTTCTCTCTTTTGATTGCTGTGGCTAGGACTTCCAGTACTATGTTGAACAAAAGTGGTGAGAGAGATATCCTTGCCTTGCTCCTGATCTTAGAAGAAAAGCTCTCAGTTTTTCACTACTATTAGCTGTGGGTTTTTTTGTGTATGGACCTTATTATTTTGAGGCATGTTACCTCTAAACTCACTTTGTTGAGGGTTTTTATTATGAAAAGATGTTGAATTTTGTCAACTGCTTTTTCTGCACCTATTGAGAGGATCATATGATTTTTTTATATTTCATTTTGTTGATGTGATGGTTCATGTTGATTGATTTGCAAATATCAAATTATCCTTGGATTCCAGGAATAAATCCCAATTAATCATGATGAATAATTCTTTTAATGTATTGTTGAATGTAGTTTTCTAATATTTTGTTGAGGATTTTTGTATCTATGTTCATCAGGGATATGAGACTGTAGTTTTTGTTGTTGATGGGTCTTATGTGTTGTATTTTGTTTTTTGTTTTTTTGTTTCATTTGTAGTGTCTTCGGCTGGTTGTGTTGTCAGGGTAAAGCTGGGTTTATAGAATGTATTTCACAGTTTTCTTTCTTCTTTCATCTTTTGGAAGAGTTTGAGGAAAATAATTTTTTTTAAAGATTTTATTTGACAGAGAGAGAGGGAGGGAGGGAGAGAGGGAACAAACGGGGGGTATGGCAGGCAGAGGGAGAGGGAGAAACAGAATCCCAGGAACCTGGGATCATGACCTGAGCCTAAGGCAGATGCTTCAGATGCTTAACCAACTCAGCCACTCTGGCGCCCCAAGTTTGAGGAGAATAACTATTAAGTCTTCTTTAAACGTTTGGTAGAATTCATTTGTGAATCCATCTGGTCCTGGACTTCTGTTTGTTGGGAATTTTTTGATTACTCATTCACTCTCATGACTGGTTATTGGTCTGTTCAGGTTTTCTATTTCTTCTTGTTCAGTTTTGAAGGACTATAGGTTTCTAACTATTCTAGGTAGCCATTTCTTCTAGGTTGTCCCAATTTGCTGGCATATCATTTTTCATGGTATTCTGTTAAAATCCCTCGTATTCCTGTTGTGTCAGTTGTTACATCTCTTCATTTCTGATTTCATTTGTGTTCTTTCTCTTTTTCTCTTGATTAGTCTGGCTAGAGATTTATCAATTTTGTTATGTTTTCAAAAATCTGGCTCATGTTTTCATTAATCTTTTTCATTAATTTTTAGTCTCTATTTCATTTATTTCTACTCTGATCTTTATTATTTCCTACTTTCTGCTAACCCTAGGCTTTGTTCTTTTCTGATTTAGGTGTAAGGTTAGATTGTCTGAGATTTTTCTTATTTCTTGAGGTAGGCCTGTGTTACTATAAATTTCCCTCTTGGAACTGATTTTGCTGTCTCAAAGATTTTAGACCGTTGTGTTTTCATTTCATTTCATTTCATTTCATTTCATTTCATTTATTTATTTATTTATTTATTTATTTATTTATTTATTTATTATGTTATGTTAATCACCATACATTACATCATTAGTTTTTGATGTAGTGTTCCATGATTCATTGTTTGTGCATAACACCCAGTGCTCCACGCAGAACATGCCCTCTTTAATACCCATCACCAGGCTAACCCATCCCCCCACCAGCCTCCCCTCTAGAACCCTCAATTTGTTTCTCAGAGTCCATACTCTGTCATGGTTCATCTCTCCCTCCAATTCCCCCCCTTCATTCTTCCCTTCCTGCTTTCTTCTTCTTTTTTTTTTTTTAAACATATAATGTATTATTTGTTTCAGAGGTACAGGTCTGTGATTCAACAGTCTTGCACAATTCACAGTGCTCACCATAGCACATACCCTCCCCAATGTCTATCACCCAGCCACCCCATCCCTTGTGTTTTCATTTTAATTTGTCTCTGTATACATTTTTATGTCGGCTTTAGTTTCTTGGGACCCATTGGCTGTTTAGCAGCATGTTGTTCAGCCTCCACATTTTCGTTTTTTCCTTTAATTGATTTCTAGTTTCATACCATTGTAGTTGGAAAAGATGCTTGAGATGATTTCAATCTCTTAAAATAACTGAGACTTGTTTTATGGCATAACCTGTGATCTGTCTTGGAGAATGTTCCATGTACATTCCAAAAAGTGTACGTATTATGCTGTTTTAGTTAGAATATTTTGTATATATTGGTTAAGCCCATCTGGCCTAATGGGTCATTTATGGCCACTGCTTTCTTACTGATTTTCTGTCTGGATGATCTATCCATTGAGGTAAGTGAGGTAGTAAAAGCCCATAATAATATTGTATTGCTGTCAATTTCTCCCTTTATGTCTGTTAATATTTGCTTTATAAATTTAGGTGCTTCTGTGTTGGGTGCATAGATATTTATAATTGTTATATTCTCTTGTTGGATTGATCCCTTTATCTTATGTAATGCCCTTCTTGGTCTCTTATTACAGTCTTTGTTTTAAAGTTTATTTTGTCGATATAAGTATTGCTTTGCTACCACAGGTTTTTTTTTTTAACTTCCATTTGCATGGAATACTTTTTATCATCCCTTTAGTTTCATTTGTATGTGGCTAGGTTTGTAGTAAGTCCCTTATATGAGCATACAGTTGGGTGTTTTTTTAAAATCCATTCCACCATCCTATGTCTTTTGATTGGAACATTTAGATCATTTACATTTAAAATGATTATTGATAGGTGTGTACTTATTGCCATTTTGTTGATTGATTTTTGGTTGTTTTCACAGTTCTTCTCTGTTCCTTTATTCTTCTCTTGTTTTCTTTCTCTGTGATTTAATGACTTTATTTCATGTTATGTTTGGATACCTTTCTGTTTATTTTTTGTTAATCTATTATAGGTTTTTGGTTTGTGGTTACCATAGGATTCATATACAACAACCTATATAACTCTATTAAGTTGGTTGTGGCCACCAGGGCAGAAGCTACTTTGGAGGGCTACCAGTTTCGGCTGAGGCCTTCTGTCTGGTGTGGTGGGCAGTGGTACTTTGTGGGGGAAGCTGGTCCTGACCAAGGCTGTCCAGAGTGTGTGTAAGGGCAGGAGTTGTTTTGGAGGGGTGCCTTCAGAGGCATGTCCACAGGGGAACACTGGGGTGGGGTGAGTGATTCCAGCAAGGTGGATGGAGATTGTCAAAAGTGTGTCACAATGCCACTAGCATTGTGTCAAGTAGGCAGAAGGAAGGCAAGAAAAATAGTGCCCACCAGTTCTTCTGTTTCTGGAGAAATTTCCTACAGATCCGTATCCCTCTGGCACACATCCTAAAATTAGTCATTAAATCTCTTTCACCTATGGCCCAGGCACTTTTTAAACTATTGCCTTTGTGCTGAGTTTTAGAGCAAGTGAGTTTGTGTGGGCCCCTTAATAAAGAGTAGAGTCTCTTTTTCTTATAGCCCCCTGGCTTTCCTAGAATTAAGCCCCACTGATTTTAAAAGCCAGATGTTATGGAAGCTTGTCTTCCCTGTGCTTGTCTCCAGGATAAGGGGTACCCAGTGAGGGGCTTGAAGCCCTTGCTCCTCATGGAGGACCTCTATGCCTGTGATATCCCTAATGCTTGAGGGCTGTATATGCCAGGAGTGTGGGTCCCAAACAGACCACATCTCTGCCCCTCCTACTGTTCTTGATGAGGATTTTTATTTCTCTCTTTAGCTGTGGAAGAGCTATTCTGCTAGTCTTTAGGCTGTTCTCAAAGAGTTGCCCCTTTTGTAGTTGTAGACTTGTCACATCTATGGAAGGAGGTGAACTCAGGGTCTTATTCTGTCATCTAGTTAGGGATTAGGACTTTTTTTTTTTTCTTTAAGCATAAGAGAGTTTTGTTGGCATAGCCTTAGTTAAATATCAGGCAATTGTTCAAAGAAGGGTAAGGGCACTGATTGGTTAAGGGATGTATTATGCACAATTAGATCATGGCACTATATTGTGATTGTAGAAAATAGATATGCCCTGAAAGTTGAGATATCAGTTAATCAGTGGAACCACAAGTACCTTACAATACACAAAATTAATTAAAATAACTGTGTTTTCCTTTGGATATCTAACTGTCATAGTTCTTAAAATTTACAGATCATTTCTATCAAAATCAGCCTCTTGACCTGACATTTGATTGCCTTTAATGTAGTTTTATAATACCCTACTCCAGAGTTTGTTTACTGATAAATGATTTGAGCTGATGACAATCTTAGGTGTGTAACTGAGGAGGATGTGATAGTAACCTATGCTTAAAAAAATTGCTGGGTCCTCAGCAGTCACCTTACTGACTTTTTACATTATGCAAAGATTTGAAGTAAGAAGCAGATCAGGATGATAAATGGTCTGTTTTGGCCATTTCAAAGATTCTTTCTGTGAAGGGTTCTTTTCATAAACGCCAGCTATGCCAAAATGGAAAGCATCAGCCTAATAAAATAGTGCATATGGTCATTCAATTAGATTATCCTCTCCCTCTTAAAGGAGAACTGCAACTAATGGGCCTAATTGCCTCAGAGAGCTTGGGACATTTTTATTTCCCCCCACATGCTTTATATTTCATTTGAGCAACAAGAGCTTTCTGCAGTAATGCCCTTACACTTTAATTAAAGAATTGAAGGCTGATTTTAATGTTCAAGCAGCCCACTAAAATGGAAATTGTACATATTTTTGAAGAAAAAATACCAGCAGAATTGTGTTAAACTCTACTGCTAAAATATTGTAAATAAAACATGTGCTAGGTTTAATTAACTTCCATTATCCACCAGAAAGGCTACCTACCTGGTGACAATATTGAGAACAGATGTACAAATACTGGAGGAGTCTCTCTTACTAAAAAATACCAAAGAATTTTCTTAGTAGCCTATTGCTAGAGGATATGCCACTTTGAAAAATTGTGGCAAATGTTCTGAATTTCACATGAAAGGATGAATTTTGGAGTGTGGACCAGATTCCCCTCTCCTGAAAGTTTAGACTGAGACTAGTTTTTATAATATATGGTGTTTTCAGATGACTTGAGGAAACAAAATATCTTAGGAAACATACCCCAAATAGCTATTCTGTGTGTTTTCACTGAAAAAAAATATTATAAGTACACATGCATATTAAGCATATGTAACTTATAGTGGTGTGCATTTTATTAATAGTATTTAAATGTTACTATTCTGGACAGTTACCATTTGGAGAATATATACAATTTAGGGTTAAGTATAAGTTAGAAGAAATGGTGGCAGGTTATATCATAGTCCTTGGAAGTGTGTGGCCACTGGCTTTTGTGCAGGAACCATAGGATGGAGAGTGTCTTCTCTGTTCAAGCTCTTTTCCTGTAACCCTGTACCCTTATGGTGGCTGATTGGTGACATCAAGACACCCAGAATATCTTTGTCACAAAACTCTTCGGGTGCTTACTTTCCTTGGCAAGACGCTGTTGGGGGGACTGCCCTGATGTCACTCTATGTGATGACAATCCAAGCCTCCTTTGTTAGTGACTAGGCTATCGGACATGCTTATAAAATGTGATAGGAATAACGTATCTCTGAAGAGAGAAAGTGAGAGGAAAAAATGAAGGAAATGCCATTCTTTAGCTTCTGTAATTATCTTTTTTTCTCTAATTATCATAATGACGTCTGTTGATACTCAGGAATCTTTTTTTCCCCTCCACAATGAGTGGTCCTAAGTTTCTAAGAGTAAGGGACTCACTGTTTTTGTTTTGTTCCTGTTTTATCCCTCTGCTGTGCCTTTTACTGTCAATCTATAATAGCAAAAAGGAGAAAACAAAGAAAAGGAAAGCATTGATGATAAAAAGAGCAATGGACAGGAAAGGAAGGGTTTTGTGGCAGAGATGAGGGTCGACCATGAGAAGGAAAGAAACCAATATGGGCTTTACTGAGGCATAGAAGATAGATGGAGACATCTGTGCTCGTATCCTGTTTGCCTTGCTTTCACATTGAGGAAATCATATATCACCAGTTATCTTAAGTGAAGTGAAGTCCTGAAAACAACAATAACATGCATGTGTCAGTAACATGTTCTGGAAATTTGGGAGGCCAGCAACCCATAAAAGGATCTCTCAAGAACCAGGCAAATTTCCTAAGGCCTAGTTAGTCTAATTTTCCTCTTTACAATGTTACCATATTTAAAAATTGTGGCCATAGGGGCACCTGGGTAGCTCAGCTGGCTGAGCATCTGACTCTTGGTGTTCAGCTCAGGTCATGATCTCAGGGTCCTAAGATTGAGCCCCACTGCTGGGCATGGCGTCTGTTTGAGATTCTCTCTCCCTCTCCCTCCGCCTCTCCTCCACACAATCTCACACTCGCTCTCTCTTTCTCTCTTTCTCTGAAATAAATTAAAAAAAAATGCAGCCATAAAGAAAAAAAAAAAAAGGGAATTCTCCAATCCTTACAAAGCCTCAGCCCTTCACTGGGATATCTCTTCCGTGGCCTGGCACGGGTTTAATGGCACTCTTGAGATGATAGTCTAATCTGTCTCCTGGCAGGGCAACTCTTTTCTTACCTGCAACTGTGTTTAGATAAATGTCTGTAAAATTCTGCTTCTGACCTGTCACCTCCTACAGATCATTTTAAAATGGATTTCTATTACAAGATAAAATACAGACTCTGAGTCTGAAATTCAGTCCCCTGTGCAATCTGCTCAGTGACTGGCTTCATAAGCATCTCTCTGGCTATTCAGCAATTCCAACAGAAACACTCCCCTCTCTCTCTCTCTCCCCTTGATCTGCCTACCAAGACACACAAATCATTTCCACACCTGAGTTTCCTTCTGACTTGAGCTCCTTTCTTCTCTTTGACCAAGTCCCAGCTACTCTTCCTGACACAGTTAAGTCCCACTGTCTCTGAGATGCTGTCTTCTAACTACACTGCCCAGAATTAATCCCCTAAATTCTCACTGTGCTTCCTCAATGATGACTTTACATCACACTTGTATATTGGTATTGAACTTACCATGGGTGTCTTTTTCCTCTTAAAAACAAACTTGGAGGTAAATGATATTAGCAGAGTCTTAATCATTTATAGAATCTGGTATGGTATGATATACAGAGCATGTATTTGTAAATGGTCAAATGAGTAAATACAGACTTCAAAATTCTTCAGGTTTGAATTCTGTAGAAAAATGTTTAAGGCCAAAAATTAAGTTTGATAATTAAGAGGTGACAGTTACTAAAACCATACTAGTTTATAGACCAATATATTAGTTACTATACAAAATAGGAATAACTTGAGAAATTACAAATGTAAAACATAATCTTACAATTTCATATTTGATAAATAAAAGGAAATTTTGTAATATCCTTCACTGAATTATAATACTCTCTGTAAGTTTAACTACTAAAATTTTAAAACTTAAAATAGGCTGACCTGTAGTTAGTGAACATCACTCTGAGAATGCAAATAGCATCCTATCTTACTAAAAATCACAAAATCAAGTAACAAAAAACGTGCAACCAAATCATATTTGTAAATTGATTGAGGACTCAGCTTAACTCTTCCAAGTTCTGAAATTTCCCAATTAACTATTACAGTAATTGGATTTTGTTCTTAGTTCTAGCATCACAGAAACTGTACATTGCAATGACTTTCACAAATTCAGGGGTAGGGAAAACCATCTCTTCCTATTTTGTTATTATAGTTGATGTAAGAAAATAGTAATGAAAGGGCTTCTGCTGTCTACAAGAAAAATGCAGCTAGAACGTTTTCCCCTTCCCAATAGAAACTTCAAAAAGATATCTTTTCTTTCTTTCTTTTAATCACAAATACAATCTGGAACAGAAACCAATAATAAACTTAATCTCTTGGTGAGTTTCAGGTATTTGACAGTTGGTTCATCAAGTAGGCATTGATTGTTAGCATTAGCCAGGAATATATAAACACTTATAAATATTGCATGCAGAAGAGAAGCTGCACTTAGATGGATGATTAATAGTCCTGTTGTTGGTAATCTATTGTAGTTCTTTTGCATGGAAAAAGCAATTAGAAACACATTTCCGACTATCCCAGACAGATCTTAGAGGCTTCATAGCGGAAAATTAAAATTTTAGACATTGCAGAGTGTAATAAGTGTATCTTCAGTCATCACATAAAAACAGTACCTGGGGGACCCCAGACAAGCTCATAAGACCACAATTTGATTTAACTTTCTTCCTTTTGACAATCTACTTTAATAAAACCATAACATTTTTTATTGTGATAGTGGATTTGTGTGCCTGTGTGTGTGATGGCGTGAATCTATGTTGTGACCAAGAACAGAAGAAAAGACAGAAAGAGTCAGACAATAAAGAACTCCAGACAAATGTGCATTAGAGCACAAGAAATGGCCATTTTGGCAACTGTGCCATAACAAACCTATGTGCATGCAGAACAGGAGTGTAAAGCGACAGTCAGGAAATGAATTTGACTATTGAGTTTCCAATTTTACTTACCTGTGAGTAAAATTGATTTTTTTAAATATGAAAAAAAAACAAAACTTCATTGTATCCTTAGAGTTTTTCATTATATCCACTATAAACTAGATATTATAAATCAGGTAAGTAATTCTGGGCTAAAAACTGCCATATCAGGTTTCTGTCTAGAAAAGAATTATGATTTGTATTATAATTACCATCACTCACACTGAGGAAATGCTCATTCTAGAAAAACTTTTAAAAATCAGTTTAAGGTGAGTAGAGAGTAGTAAGCTAAATTCATGATATTAATAATCCATTAAAAAACCTTCACAGGCATTTCCTTTCCTTCTTTTTAAATTGCCATGTATAACGGGATTTTTTTTACAGCAGAGAAATTGGGCCCCCAGAGAGTACTGTTCATTGTTACATGTAACATGCTTGTTATACCTGAAGAAGGAAAAGAAGTCAGAATAAGGATATTGTTTCGGAATTAGGTTGATCCTTATGATACATATTTTTCAGAAACACAAGATACAATTTCATATGCACACTTCCAAATTTTAACTTCAAATTCTAAATGGTTTAATAGTAGAATTTTTTTTAAATATAAACAGACCTACGGATATAATTAAACCTAAACTTTATGCATCAAGTCTTTCCTTTGTATTCTTTCTTCAGTAACCTCTAACCTGTAAAAAGAGCTTTGAATTGGATAAAAGTGAGTGTTGAGGGCCATGGTAATATATTTTTAAAATATTTTATTTATTTGAGGGCGTCTGGGTGACTCAGATGTTTAAGTGTCTGCCTTCGGTTCAGGTCATGATCCTGGGGTCCTGGGATCGAGTTCCACATCAGGCTCCCAGCTTCTTGGGGAGCCTGCTTCTCCCTCTGCCTCTCTCTCTCTCTCATGAATAAATGAATAAAATCTTTAAAAAAATATTTATTTGAGAGAGAGAGAGCATGACAGAGTGTGGGAGCGGGAGGAGCAGAGGGAGATGGAGAGGTAGACCCCCCCCACTGAGCAGGGATCTAGAAGCAGGACTTGATCCCAGGACCCCAGAATTCGGACCTGAGCTGAAGGCAGATGCACAACCAACTGGGCCACTCAGGCACCCTATGTTACTTTCTAAAGCATATCTGATGCATATTTCTCCATAGTTAAAATCTTTACTTAGTTGTGGATACTGAAATATTCCCATTTAGGAATTGAAATCCATCCATAGAATAAAGTCCTAAATTAACTACTTTTTTTCTTTTACTCATATAGCAAAATTTTCCCTTAGTCTGTGAAGAAATTTGAAATGTATAAAATGTATCAACCAGTTAGAAGGGTTTATCTGATAAAACAAAGAATTCTTGAGACTTTACAGAACTCCTTTTTTGTTAACTAGTTTTAACTTAATAAATGCTCGTTCTACAAATAATGTTTTTTCGTTCAGCTATTTTTGTTAGATATATTTAGAACTTTTCTGGATGATTCATACCTTCCCTAGTTTTAGTATTTTTAGCAAGGTCCAAGATTACATAATAGACCTTTTGGGTTGGCTTGATAGATGTGGTTTTCAAGCCTAAGTACCTAGCCAATCCAACTGCTTCAGTAAAGCTCAACTCAACAGCAATTATCAGTCCTCATCACAAAACAGGTTACTAAGACAAGGCTTCATTTGGAAACACAAACAACAAACAAACAAACAAACACCTCTTCTCTTCAGAAAGAGTTTTGAGGAAGCCAGAGAAATGGTTTAGGTATTGTTTCTGTGACAATTTTGTGGCAGAGACTATTCCTCAATTGCCCAAATAGGTAGGAGAAAGCTTTATTAGACACACATTTATTATTCCCATTGCAACTGGTGTTCTGCAGCATTATCCTCCAAGTCAACTGTGTGGCTCTTTTTGGGGCCATGTGAATACACTGCTGAAATAATCATTGGTTATTTTGACTATAGGAAGAATTTAATTATATTGATTTTGCAATCTAATTGTTTGCTAAGAATTTAACTTATACTTTAAAAAAGTGAAATTGATCCATAAATGGTTGATTTCATGTACTTGTTTTTCAATATATAAGTACCTATATAAAACCATTTATTTTCTAGAAAATTGTAGTCAAACAAAATATGGCCACAATTTAATCATAGTTTTCAAACATGCATAGATACACACAACCTTCCTCTGTCTCTGCTCCTTCCTGTGTATGCCCTCCATATGTTATTTGTAAAACTGCTTTCCTCCTAGACTCTGAAGGAGAGCAAAGCTTTGGGCCACTTCATTTCTGAGAATTATTCTATCTTTAGCAACCTCCAATCCCTCTAGTGCTATTTTTCTGAATGGATTTGTTTTGTTCAGTGATGTTTGGAGTACACAAATCAAACTGCATGTGAAATATTGTCCACCTGCAAAAGTTCCCAAGGGCACTAAATGAGGTAACCATGCCATTCAAGAATGATTGTTTCTGGGATATGAGGATGGAACTATCAAAGGCAACACTTTCTCGGTAAACCTAGAATGAGTCGTTTGACATATTTCAAGAGGCAAACTGAACAACTTGGAAAAGGCTTATTTGGTAACAGGAAAAAAAAAGGTGTGAGAGCTTTACATTGCTTTACTTAGAATGGGCCCACATTTGCCATCCCTAAATATTATGTTTTGCTATGAATCTTTTCCTTTCTTCTTCCTTCCTATCACTTGCTAGGAATGTCACCAAGCAAAGCTCACCTCCTAAAAGCACATGACAACTCCTCCAGGTTCACTGTACTTTCTCCTTCCTTGAAATCTGTATGGAAATTATCTAGAAATTTAATTATACATCACCTGATAGTGACTTCACATTATTTATTACCATATTTTCTGTGTGAAGTACATCATAGAAAACTATCTGTATGTACCATTAAAGAACAGAAAAAAATCATTGTCTATTTCTCAGCTTAAACATAATCATTAACACTAATTTTGAAGTCCTGTGTGAAATGTTTTTCTCTCTCAGTTTTCTATTAAATTGTCTTTTTTACTGATTTACAAATCATTATTTGTAATGAATTTGGAGTTAATTTTATATTCCAAATGGAATCTTTACTCAGTTGTATGTTGCAAAATCTTCTCTAAATTTGTGGCTTAAAAACAGTCTTATTAAAAGAAAATAAAGGAGACTATTCTTCATGAACTTGGGACAAAGAAGGATTGCTTTTGAACAAGACATAAAAACACAAACCATAAAAGAAAAGATGGAACATTTTTACTTCATTAAAAATGAGAATCTATTTTAATTAAAAGTAGAATAAGGAGAATGAAGAAAACAAAATCATACCATAATTATACTTTGATAGAATTTTTTTCTCATCAATCTGAAGATATTACTTCATTCTCTTCTGGCTTTCTTTTTCTGCTATTGAAAAGTAGATTATCTGATTGTTACTCTTTTGTAGGTCAACTGATCTTGCTCTTTGATTGCTTTTAAAACCTTCTTTTTTCCTTTTTTGCTCTGCTGTTTTACCATGACATGTGTAACTGTGGATTTTCTTTTTATTAATCCTGCTTAGTATTCTTTAAGTTTCCTGAATCTGAGGAAGGGGATCTTACAGAAAATCTAGGATATCACTTAATGTTATTTCATTGAACATGGCTTTTCCCCTAATTTTCCTATTCTCAGCTCCTCAAAATATAATTAGACAGAATTTGGGCTTACTCACTCTATCCTCCCTGTTTAATATTTTTTATCTTTGTCTCTCTGAGTAGTTTTTATAGACCTATGTTCCACTTCACTAATTCTTTCAGCAGCTATGTTTAATGGCTTTTCACTTGAAGTATTAAAATTAAAATTTTAATATTAGTATTTAAACTCTTTCATTTTAATTTTAAGTAGTCCATTTTCCATTTTTTGAAGTTTAATCTGTCCTATTTTTTCAACATTTTTAGGAATATTTAGTTGAACATTTTGTTCATAACTTCAGTGCCTCATTTTGTTTACATGTAAGTATATTTATTTTATATACTTATATCTGATGAGTCTATCATGTGTAGTTTGGGAATCTTGTTCTTTAGGTTGACTTTTCTGCTGGGTTTGCATGATTATGTGATCCTTGATGGGTCTCATTACTTTGAATGGGGGCTGCTTTATAGAATTTTGTAAATAAGAGAAGTTGAATCTTTATTTACAATATTTTCCTCCAGGGGCGCCTGGGTGGCTCAGTTGGTTAAGCATCTGCCTTCAGCTCAGGTCACGATCCAAGGGCCCTGGGATGGAGCCCCAGATTGGGCTCTCTGCTTGGCAGGGAGTCTGCTGCTCCCTGTCCCTCTGCCTGATGCTCCCTCTGCTTCCGCTCTCTCTCTCTCTCTGTGTCAAATAAATTTTTAAAAATCTCTAAAAAATAAAAATAAATAAAATGTTTTCCTCTAAAGAACATTTATATTTGCTTTCTCCAAAATTCCTATAGGCAAACCAATATGGGGCTGCCTTAAATTCCTGTTTTTTGTTTTCTTTTTAAAGATTTTAAGTAATCTCTACACACAATGTGGGGCTCAAACTCACAACCCTAAGATCCAGAGTTGCATGCTCCCCTGACTGAGCCAGCCAGGCACCCCAAGATTACATTTTTGTCTTCATATTTTTAAGGCACCAACTGGTTTCATGACACAAGTGTGTGTGATTGCTAGCTTATGGTTAGGGCATACTTTTTTCTTTTCTATTTTATTTCCCCTTCTACTCTGTCCCAGTTCAGACTCAAATCAGGAAGGCATTCTTTTGAAGAGTGGATTTGTTGATTTTTTGTTTGTTTGTTTGTAATTCACCAACTGAGTATGTTCTTTAAGGAAGTTTGCTTTATTGTGGAGAATTCTGAGCTGATATTCTTTGTGATGCTGGATGTTTATCCATTTCCCTGGTACTTGATCCTTCTTTTAACCCCTGGTATGTGACTTCTGAAGATGGACAGAGGACTTTAAGCCAGATGTTAACTTTATTGGTCCTCTGTCCTTGTATAAGTTAAGTATATTTTCCTCTGTCTTCAATTTCCTTTACAATACTGTTCATACAGGCATGATTTAATCTATAGATATTAAATAATTGTAGAGCTTTGTTATTCTGTCCAAGGAGCGGTTTCTCTTTTTTGGTTTATCCCATTACAGTGTTTTTTTTTTTTTTTTCTCAGAATAGTTATAAACTTCTTTAAGATACAAATATTATCATAGCTTTCATTGAAATCTAGATTATATCTTGCTCAATGTTATGCATTTAGAAGGTGCTAAAAAAACTTTGTAAAATGGTTTAATTTTAATATTTAATCAATGGGATGGAAATCTTGTATTTGAATTGTGCATACTGCAGATGTGCATCAAGTCGGTACAATCTCCTTGTTGAGTGCTTATACCTAGAAGGCATATGTCAATTCCAATGGTCACAAGAAGTAGCAACTGAATTCAACTAGCTGAAGGTATTTTAGTTGAATTGGATGCCCCTTAAAGGAGCAAAAGGAAATACCTTATTTATTTTAATTTTAAACTTTTTATGGTATCTACCATGATCGCTGATACTGAAAACAAATTAAAATTATATGTGTGTGTTAGTATACAACTAATTGGAGTGGCATACTCAATGAAACATGATTATTTAATATGTTTTACTAACTAGTAAAATCTTTAAATACTTTTTTTTGCATTTCTAAGTTTTTTCTTTCTTTCTTTCTTTCTCTTTCTTTCTTTCTTTCTTTTTCTTTCTTTCTTTCTTTCTTTTTCTTTCTTTCTTTCTTTCTTTCTTTTTCTTTCTTTCTTTCTTTCTTTCTTAAGTTTTAAGTCCATTATTTAACCCAAGAAGCAAGAGTTAACATAGA
>NW_027397063.1:41335533-41361480 GCF_003265705.2 Callorhinus ursinus
TCCTTCCTTCCTTCCTTCCTTCCTTCCTTTTCTTTCTCTTTCTTTCTCTTTTTCTTTCTTTCTTTCTTTTCTTTTCTTTTCTTTTCTTTTCTTTTCTTTTCTTTTCTTTTCTTTCTTCCCTTCCTTCCTTCCTTTTCTTTCTTTCAAGTTTTTATTTAAATTCCAGTTAGTTAATATACATGTAATATTAGTTTCAGGTGTACAATAGTGAGTCAACAATTCCACACAACACCCAGTATTCATCACAACAAGTACACTCCTCAATCCCCATCACCTATTTAACCCATCCCCCACCCATCTTCCCTCTGGTAAACATCAGTTTGTTTTCTATAGTTATGAATATGTTTCTTGGGGCACCTGGGTGGCTCAGTTGCTTAATCATCTGCCTTTGGCTCAGGTCATGATCAGGGACCTGGGATCAAGCCCCACAACAGGCTCCCTGCCCAGCAGGGAGGCTGCTTCTCCCTCTCCCACTCCCCCTGCTTGTTCTCTCTCTCTCTTTCTCTCTCTCTCTGTCAAAATATTATATATATATTTTTTTTTCTTGGTTCACTTCCTTCTCTGTTTTTGCCTCTGCTTATTTTGTTTCCTAAATTCCACATATGAGTAAAATCATATGGCATTTGTCTTTCTCTGACTTACTTCGCTTAGCTCCATCCTTGTTGTTGCAAATAGCAAGATTTATTATTTTTGATGGCTGAGTAGTATTCCACTGTGTGTGTATATTACCTCTTCTTTATCCATCTATCAGTGGACCCTTCGGTTGCTTCCATATTTTGGCTATTATAAATAATGCTGCAATAAACATAGGGGTGCATATATCCCTTTGAATTAGCATTTTTATATACTTTGGGTAAATACCTAGTAGTGTAATTGACAGTCAACAAAACTAAAAGGCAACCTATGGAAATGGGAGAAGATATTTGTAAATGACATATATGATAAAGGTTTAGTATCCAAAATATAAAAGAACTTATAAAATTCAACACCCCAAACCAAATAATTAAAATGGACAGAAGACATGAATAGACATTTTTCCAAAGAAGCATCTGGATGGCCAATAGACACAGGAAAAGATGCTCAACATCACTCATCATCAAGGAAATACAAGTCAAAATTACAATGAGATACCACATCACACCTGTCAGAATGGCTAAAATCAACAACACAAGAAAAAACAGGGGTTGGGGAGGATATGGAGAAAGGGAAACCCTCCTGGACTTTTGGTGGGAATGCAAACTGGGGCACCCACAACTTCTGTATCCATTCATCAGTTGATGGACATTTGGGCTCTTTCCTTAATTTGGCTATTGTTGATAATGCTGCTATAAACATTGGGGTGCATGTGCCCCTTTGAATCAGATATTTTTGTAAACTTTGGATAAATATCTAGTAGTGTAATTGCTGGATCATAGGGTAGTTTTATTCCTCTTTGAGGAAACTCCATACTGTTTTCCAGAGTGGCTGCACCAGTTTGCATTCCCACCAACAGTGTAGAAGCTTTTTATCTTGATGAAATCCCAATAGTTCATTTTTCTTTTGTTTCCCTTGCCTCAGCAATAAGTTGCTACAGCAGAGGTCAAAGAGGTTGCTGCCTGTGTTCTCCTCTAGGATTTTGATAGCTTCCTGTCTCACATTTAGGTCTGTCATCCATTTTGAACTTATTTTTGTGTATGGTGTAAGAAAGTAGTCCAATTTTATTCTGCATGTGGCTGTCCAGTTTTCCCAACACCATTTGTTGAAGAGACTGCCTTTTTCCATTGGATATTCTTTCTTTCTTTGTCAAAGAATACTTGACCCTACAGGTGTGGGTCCATTTCTGGGTTTTCTATTCTGTTCCATTGATCTATGTGTCTGTTTTTGTGCCAGTACCATACTGTCTTGATCACTATAGCTTTGTAATATAGCTTGAAGTCTAGAATTCTGATGCCTCCAGCTTGGCTTTTTCTTTTTCAAGATTGCTGTGGCTATTTGGGATCTTTTGTGGTTCCATACAAATTTTAAAATTGTTTCTTCTACTTTTGTGAAAAATGTTGTTGGTATTTTGATAGGGATTATATTAAATCTGTGGGTTGCTTTGGATAATATAGACATTTTAACAATATTTATTCTTCTAATCCATGAGCATGAAATGTCTTTCTATTTCTTTGTGTTGTCTTGAATTTCTTTCATCAGTGTTTTATAATTTTCAGAGTTCAAGTCTTTCACTTCTTTGGTTAAGTTTATTCCTAGATATTTGTTTATGGTGCAGTTGTAAATGGGATTGTTTTCTTAATTTCATTTTTTGCTGCTTCACTATTAATACACATGAATGCAACAGATTTCTGTGCATTGATTTTGTATCCTGCAATTTCACTGAATTCATTTATCAGTTCTAGTAGTTTTTTGATGGTGTCATTACGGTTTTCTATATATGGTACAATGTCATCTGCAAATAGAGTTTTATTTCTTTCTTACCAATTTGGATGCCTTTTCTTTATGTCGTCACATTGCTGTACCTAGGACATCCATTACTATGTTGAATAAAAGTGGTGAAAGTGGACATCCTTGTCTTGTTTGTAACCTTAGGGGAAAAGCTCTCAGTTTCCCCCCATTGAGTATGATGTTAGTGATTGGTTTTTCATATAAGGCTGTTACTATGTTGAGATATGTTCCCTCTAGACCTACTTTGTAGAGGGCTTTTTATCATAAATCAATGTCGTACTTTGCCAAATACTTTTTCTACATCTATTGGAATGCTCATATGGTTTTTATCCTTTCTTATTGATGTAACATATCATGTTGATTGTTTTGCGAATATAAATCTCCCTTGCATCTTGGGAATAAATCCCATTTGATTGTGGTATATTATTTTTTAAATATATTGTTATATTTGTTTTGCTAATATATTATTGAGGAATTTTGCGTCTATATGCGTGAGAGATATTGGCCTGTATTTTTCTTTTCTAATGGTGTCTTTATCTAGTTTTGGTATCAGGATAATGCTGGCTTCATAGAATGAATTTGGAAGTTTTCCTTCCTCTTGTGTTTTTTGGAATAATTTAAGAGGAATGGTTATTAACCCTTTAAATGTTTGGTAGAATTTGCCTGTGAAGCTGTCTGGTCTTGGACTTTTGTTTTGAGGGAGTTTTTTGATTACTGATGCAATTTCCCAGCTGGTGATTGGTCTGTTCAATTTTCTATTTCTTCTTTCTTTACTTTTGATATGTTATATGTTTCTAGGAATATATCCATTTCTTCTATGTTGTCCAATTTGTTGGCATTTAGTTTCTCATAATATTCTGTTACAATTGTTTATATTTCTGTGGTATTGGTTGTTATTTCCCCTCTTTCATTAGTAATTTTATTTAGGTCCTCTCTTTTTTAATGAGTCTGGCTAGAGTTTTATCAATTTTGTTGATTTTTTTTTCAAAGAACCAGCTCCTAGTTTCATTGATTTTTTTTTTTTTTTTTTTAGTTTCTATATAATTTATTTCTGCTCTAATCTTTATTATTTCTTTCCATCTTCTGGGTTTGGGTTTTGTTTGTTCTTTTCCTAGCTCCTTTATATGTAAAGTTGGGTGGTTTGAGATTTTTCTTGCTTCTTGAGGTAGGCCTGTGTTGCTATAAACTTCCCTCTTAGAATCACTTTTGCTGAAATCCAAAGAATTTGAACTGATGTGTTTTCATTTTCATTTGTTTCCATGTCATTTTTTATTTCTTCTTTGATTTCTTGGTTGACACATTCATTGCTTAATAGCATGTTATTTAACCTCCATGTATTTGTGCTCTTTCCAGATTTTTTCTTGTGGTTTATTTCTAGTTTCAAAGGTCAGAAAAGATGCACAGTATGACTTTGATTTTTTTGAATTTATTGGGACTTGTTTGTGGCCTAATGTGATCTATTTTGGAAAATGTTTTGTGTGCACTTAAAAAGAATGTGTATTCTGCTGTTTTAGGATGGAATGTTCTGAATATATCTGTTAAATTCATCTGGTCCAGTGTGTCATTCAAAGGCACTGTTTCCTTGTTGATTTTCTGGTTGTATGATCCATCTATCAATGTAAGTGGGATGTTAAAGTCCTCTACTATTATTGTATAACTATCAGTTTTTCTTTTATGATTATTATTAACAGTTTTACATATTTGGGTACTCCCATTTGGGCTCATAAATATTTACAATTATTATATCCTCTTATTGGATTGTCCCCTATTTTTGAAAAGTTGTATAGATACAGAAAATTCACAAGAATATTTCAGAGAGGGGTGCCTGGGTGGCTCAGTCAGTTGGGTGTCTGCCTTTGGCTCAGGTCATGATCCCAGGGTCCTGGGATCGAGCCTTATGTCAAGCTCTCTGCTCAGTGCCTGCTTCTCCCTCTCTCTCTGTTTGCAGCTCCCCCTGCTTGTGCTCTCTCTCTCTCTGTCAAATAAATAAATAAAATCTTTAAAAAAATAAAGGGGACTATTTCAGAGAGTCCTGTATATCCCAAATCTCATTTCTTCTATTATTAACGTTACTGTGGTATATTTGTCACAATTAATGGGCCCATATTGATTCAGTATTATTAATTAACATCTATACTTTATTCTGATTTCCTTACTTTTTTACCTCATGTTCTTTTTCTGCTCAGGATTCCATCCTGATACCATATCATACTTAGTCATCCTGTCTTCTTGGGCTGCCCTAGATTGACACTTTCTCAGACTTTTCATGTTTTTGAGAAACTTGACTTTTTTTCCCCTTAAAGTATAGATGGCATACAGTGTTACATTAGTCTCAGGTATGCAACATGTGACTCAACAACTCCATGCATTATCCTATGCTCACCAAAATGTAGCTACCATCTATCACCATACAGTGCTGTTACAGTGCCATTGACTATATTTTGTATGCTCTTCCTTTTATTCCTATGACTTATTTATTCCATAGCTGGAAGCCTGTACCTCCCACTCCCCTTCACCCATTTTGCCCATCTCCCTGCCCCCTACCCTCTGGCAACATCAGTTTGTTCTTTTTATTTATGGGTCTTTTTCTGCTTTCTTTTTTCATCTGTTTTTTAGATTCCATATAAAAGTGAGATTATACAGTATTTGTCTTTCTCTGTCTGACTTTTTTCACTTACTGTAATACTTCTAGGTCCATCCACGTTGTCACAAATGGCAAGATCTCATCCTTTTTATGGCTGAGTAATATTCCAGTGTGTGTGTGTGTGTGTGTGTGTGTGTGTGTGTGTGTGTATCACATATTCTTTATCCATCAATCAGTGGACACTTGGGTTGCTTTCATATCTTGGCTATTGTAAAAAATTATAAACAGAAGGGTGCATATATTTTTTTGAATTTGTATTTTCCCCACTTTGGGTAAATACCCGGTAGTGTAATTACTGAATCATATAGTATTTCTATTTCTATTTTTATTTGATGGGGGGGAATCTGCATACTGTTTTCCATAGTGACTGCACCAATTTATATTCCCACCAACAGTACATGAGAGTTCCTTTCTCTCCAATCTTTGCCAGTGCTTGTATAATCTTGACTTTTTTTGTACTTTTTTATTTGTTTTAATTTTATTATGTTAATCACCATACATCATTAGTTTTTGATGTAGTGTTCCATGGTTCATTGTTTGTGCATAACACCCAGTGCTCCACTCAGAACGTGCCCTCTTTAATACCCATCACCAGGCTAACCTATCCCCCCACCCCCTCCCCTCTAGAACCCTCAGTTTGTTTCTCAGAGTCCATAGTCTCTCATGGTTCGTCTCCCCCTCTGATTTCCCCCCCTTCATTTTACCCTTCCTGCTATCTTCTTTTTTTTTAACAGGAGGGTATGTGCTATGGTGAGCGCTGTGAATTACATAAGACTGTTGAATCACAGACCTGTACCTCTGAAACAAATAAACTTGACATTTTTTTAAAAAAGATTTTTATTTATTTATTTGAGAGAGAATGAGATAGAGAGTATGAGAGGGGGGAGGGTCAGAGGGAGAAGCAGACTCCCTGCTGAGCAGGGAGCCTGATGCGGGACTCAATCCCGGGAGTTTCACAGGGAATTTAAAATTGACCTAATGTCTCTTAGAGTTGATGTGAGGAGTCAAAGAGCCTGTTAATATGGGATGGGGTATGTACATAAATAGCTACAAGTGAGTCCCAATGTTACCAGACCATACTGGATTATAGATACAAATGGGACAAGTTAATATGGTGCATTCATAACTGCATTTCCTCTGCTCATCAGAATAAGTATTTGTGGAAATTCTCAGAGGAGATTCACATGTACTTCCTCATTATATCCAGTTTCTCCAGGGCCTTTGAGCTTCTTTTGGGAGTGCTTTCCTGCTTTGGGTACCTTTAGCTCTGATTTGTGGTCACCACTGGTCTTTAGGCATGGCAAGAGCTGCTGCTAATTGGTGCTGTTATAGCAGATGACAGAATTCTTGTCATGGCCGAGCTCTCTCTTGGCACTTTATCTCACTGTGGCGAACAAGGGCTCCTGTCTTTTTATACATGCTAGGATAAGGGTCAAATAGTAGAATTGCCTATACCTCATAGGAAGCAACTGTTTCATTTTTACTAACAATTTTTTTTCTCCTTTGGACTTGAATTGAAACCAGGGAGTAGGGATGAAAATAGATTTGAATAATGTACTATAGTTCCCATTATTTTTCTTATAACTGAAAATTTATGCCCTTTGACCTACATCATCCCTGAGAATAATTTTTTTTTTACCCTGAGAGTAAATCTTTTAAAAAATTAGGAATAATATATAAAATTTATTTAAAAAAACTATATCTAACATTAAAAAATAAAGAAAAATAGGCCTATTTCAATAGAATTATAATGATAGTCAGTGGTATGTTTTTGCAAATGAGATTAATTTGACACTTATTTTCTTAATTTCCTAAAACAGAGGAACAGAGAGTTACATTTCCTTAATTCTGTCAAGTATGCACTAAGTCTATTTGGAAAGAACCTTAGGGATAATAACATTGAATCATAAAAGCCATATTTTTTGCAGCTATCTTGAGATATAATTAAATAAAATGTTAAGATATTTAAGGTGTACATCATGAGGATTTGATGTAAATACACATTGTAAAAGAATTCCCCCACAGAGTTAACACATCTATTACCTCACTTACTTGCCTTATTTTTATTTATTTTCTTTTTTTGGTGAGGACTTTTAAGTTCTACTCTCTTACTAAACTTCAATTACACAGGTAAGAGCCATTTTTTTTTTTTTTACTTTTGACCTGGATTTACATTCATTGAAATTATCAAAATTTCTCTTTGTCTTTTATATGTGGTAATTTATAGGCTATATAATAGGACTAATTCTTTAAAGATTAGGGCAATAGATAATATCCTCTAGAACAGTGAGTCCTGAGTCTGGGTTTTCATCACAATCATTGACAAAACATGGGAAGTATTTATCAAATTATAGTGTTAATACTTACAGTGGTGCTGTTTTCTTAGGTCTGTAGATTAGTCAGAAATCTGCTTTATAAGTTAACGTTCCAAGTGTTGTAACAAATCTATACATGGGATTTGAGAACCACTTCTCTAGCATGACTTGAATTTTTGGTTCAGTAAGTCAACTACTAAGGAAGAGCATCAGGTAGAGAGATTTTTCTGAATTTCATACTAAGGGATTTATAACACAATGATTACATAGAAAAACATTCTTTCCTATTATTAGATTAACATTTATCATTGGCAAATGGTAATTTTCATTTCATTTTCTCTCATTAAAACATTTCCTGGTTTATCTGCTGAATAAAAGACTAAAGGTTGCTTTCATATTTAACTGAGAAGGGAGGCTATTTTTATGTCACATGTTAGCTTTATAGTACCTTTAAATATAATCATGATTCCACAAATAAATTCAAAAGGTTAAGTCATGATATCAAATATATTGAGCAGTGATCTGTCACCTATGGCCAAGTGACCACTTAATGTTCATGTAGCTTCATAATTTGTCCTATAATAATCCCATTGTCTTGTAGAGGGAAAATGTGGCTCAAAGAGTTGATGTGATTTTCCCTGAGTCATGCTTATGGATACAAGAGAATAAGGCCTAGATAGTGGGCTTTCCTAGATCAGGTTTGCATTATATGGGATTCTGAGAAGAGACGGACTCTGAGAATTGGAAAATGATGTCAATGTATGTGATATGTGTCAAACTAGTGCAGATGTCCTGGAGGCATTAATGCAAGGAAAGTCTGAAGTTTTTCTTGGTAATGGAAATAAAGGTATGTGGAAGCCATACTGTTGAGAGAGGAATCTTTTCTGGGACTTGGAAGGAATGAGGAATGGGAACTAAAGAGTGAGGAGGAGTTGAGAATATGTTCTTTCTTGATCCTAAATATGGAGCCAGAGGGAGAATTTCTAGAACGCCAACATGATTCAGAGGGCCTGAGAACAGGAGTAGTGATTCTCTCTTCTCTGCTGATAATACCTAGGGAGAATGTATAACAGTACCATAAATATAAATATTACTAAACACATTTGTTATGATAATGTTTATAGTAAAATCCAAAATAGGAACATGTAGTTCAAAGAAGTTTAAAATATTGAGTTACAGCGGGAGTGTATTTCACAATGAAACAGCAAAAGGAACCAGCTTTAGAATTGACAGGTGTAATGGCAAAATTTGTTCTAAGGTATAGTATTAAAATCAGGCATTATGGGATGTATTTTTATACATTGAAATTTTAGCTAAATGAATAGTCATTTAGTGACCAGGAAATACTAAAAGAATACCTAAGTATAGTCACAGATAGTGTATTTCCTGATCTTAAAAAAGTAAAATTTACATAAATATCGTGGTATCTCAAGAATGAATGGCCTCTAGTGCATAAACCTGTTCCTCTCCATCATAGAAGATATTAGATCTGAGACCACTGGTAACATTCAGGCCCTCTGAGCAATAGCATGGTATTATTCACATGAAAGTTGTTTGGGATTCACTCTACTTGCTGGGAACACACATTTTACCTCTTCTTTTAAAACTAGACATATATTTTTGTACAAATATTTTTCTGTTGCATAATAAAAATGATGACTTATATACAGTGAAATGATAAAAAAAAGTAGGAGTAATTGGTCCACATAAAAAAAAAACATTATTTTTACCACCATCAGGATAAAATTAATTTTGGGAGCTTTGCTATATATTCACTATCATACTTTTGTGACCTAGATGAGATTGACCAAGACATCCTGGGTTATATCCACATAGATATAAGGGAGATCAATTCAATTTTTTTTTCTCTCTGTGACAGTTGAGGAAAGCATAGGTTTAGGCATTGTGATCTCTAACATATTTCACCATGTTGTTGTAAATTCCTCAGATACATATTCAACCCTTTTCCTCTCTTTCTCATAAATTTGACCCACATTTCAAGGTTAAAGATTTACTTAATCATTTGAAATGGCCCTTTACAATACTATTCTATAGAATTCTAAGATGAGAAAACACTTAGTATTTCAACTCTCTAATTGTCTAAAAATAGGCCACTTCATCTTTAAGTTTGGACATTAGTTAGCTGTCTACATTCCTGTGGCAAGCCTTCCTACCACAGCAATGGTAAAACTTTTTCATTTAAAGATCAATAGCTGTCCACATTTTTCTTTTATGCAGTCCTGTTTACAACTCACTTTTAATATCATTTAAAAGTACATAAGCAAATCCTACATGACATTTTTATTACCATTGTGATATCTCAAGTTTAATTTTTGGCAGTAAATATAGTCTGGTAGACACTTAGAAGCAAAAAAATATGAAACTTGAATTTAAGTATATTTTGGTTTATAGGGTAGTTTGATTTTTGGGGTGAATACCATCTTTGTAAAAGGCACCTGTGTGTGACAAATCTGAAGTAGTTTGATTTTCAAATGACCTCTGGAGGTTTATTTTATTTGTTTTTAATACATTACATTTTAGGAAGTCTATCACAGTTATAAATATTTTCAAAAGGCTTCACATGGAGTTGTCATTGGTATATCAATGGGTTTTATTTGACCCAGTCTACTAAGTAATACTTTTTGAAAAGCCCCAAACTTCAGAATCCAAAATACCAAACATGATTATTTTACCTTTGAAGACATGTTTAATCATTAATATAGATGTTGAGAATCTGTTATTTAAGGGAGAAAAACAGGCTAAAAGCCAGGACTCCGACATCTCACAGACTTTGGGTTTTAATTTCTGCCCTGAATTTTAAAAATTGGGTAAATGAGCAGGATAACTTATTCTTTCTACATCTCAATTTTCTTAACTGTAAAAGAGGTGAAAATGTTTTACTTCATATAGTTAGTATGTGAATAATAGTAATAGTACAACAAAAGAACACAGTATTTATATCATATTAATCACATGCTCATTTCTTATTACTAGCCTCTTCTCTGGTCCAGGAATGGATTTGGTGGAGATGAATGGAAGGTGAGGCTATCTAGGGAAAACAGACAGGGTTAGTGCTCTATAAAGATGAACAAAAATCTAAACCTATGGGGGCTACCCAGAACTCACACCAGAGAACACTGCCATTATCTGGGCAATGTACAATAGCAGTCCCCCACCTTCGGAGGTAAACCAAAGCAGCTCTGGCTGCTTAGGTTGCTTTTTCTGAGTTTCCAAAATTAGTCACTACAGAAACATGGTAAAATATATGCTCGTCTAAGAGTCACAAGAGTAATGAATATAATTATTGATGTTACTAGAGTGGTCTCACACATTTATAAACGTAGGAAAATGGTACTTGTTTCTCTCTCTCTCCCCCCCCCTTTTTTTTTTTTTGGTCTTATCTCTTTTGTGTTACCAGTGAAAGCATACCAAACTGAATGTCTTTAAACAAAACAATGAAATATAAATATTGTTATTTTGGAAAAGATTCAAAGCAAACATAGAAATGATAGGAATTGTAGTATTATATATGTGTATTTGAAAGAATGGACTTTTCAATGACCTAATATTCTAAAGAATTTTATTTTTCTTAATTTTGTATCCAGAAAGTCTATAGATTTCTGAAATAGATGCATTTTGAACTTCATTTTGACCATTTTGTGTTTTAGTAATCCAGTCAGCAAAGCTTTTAATTTCTCACTGTTTTTGGAATCTGCTTTGGCCAAAAATTGGAGCTCCAGCAGGGTTAGCTTCTACTTCTCGGCATCTAGTAATGAATGGTTTAAGGATTGAACTTTCACAGTATGCTCAGGGTGAATCATTAGTACTATGTAAAAACCTTATGATTTACTTAACAAATACACAGCATAGAGAATGTATTTGTAAATGGTAGCATGCCATGACTATTTCAAATCATGTCACCTTAAAACTTGCTGGTTTCTACACATTATCAATTTAAAGTATTTTAAAAATAGTTAAACACATTTGAGTTTTCAGTACAGTATTGAAATATTTTTATTATACAGTAAAATTGGTTATGTGGAGTATTTACATTTCAAATTAAATACGTAAAGATACATGAAAATGAATAAGATGGCCGCACCATTGATGTCAGTGAAACTTGATGTGGAAGGAATACTCACACACAATCATATTACTTAATATAGTTACTTTAGATCCTTTCCATACAATATTGACTTTGTAAAGCCATCTTTCATTTTGCTATAATAGTGCTACCATGCATTTTGCCCATTATGGTCACAGTGTCTGGGAGAGAAAAGTATTCCAAAAAATATCAGAAGCTCTTTTGCCTGAAATGGTATGTCCTCCTTTGAAATCATCTAAAGATGTTTTCACAGAATATTCTACAGGAAATGATCAACACACCCACCTCTTTATTGACCACCTCTTCCAAAAAACTCTACAAATGACTTATTTCAAATATTAGTAACTAATATTTTTTTCTGATTCACTTAAACTTCTCATTAAAATGTCATCTCAAAATAAAATTGAAATCTATATATATGAAATTCATTACATTGAAGCAGACACTCATTAATTACCAGATTACAAAATAACCCACAAAATACATGAGAAATAACTCACATTGTTGCCCAGGCCATGGGAAAACAGACACTCTTGTATATTGCTGGTTTCAATATGGGTACCATGGGCAATATAGCCAGTATGAAAAGTAGTTTGGCAACGTTGAACATAATTATATCTGTTCTTTGACCCCCAAATTTTATTTTAGATTTAGCCTATAGAGACATTTCACACAGTGAAAAAACATGTAAAAAAATATTCATTTCTGCGTGTCTATTGTTAGAAGACTATTTAAATAAATTATAGTAATTAGAAACATAACTTCTGTGCTGTCATGGAAAGATCTCAAGGATTTATTGTAGAGTACAAAAGAACATAAAAATACTTGATAGCCTGTTCATAAAATAACTGTAGATAAAAACAAGAGATTAACAGCAATGATGTAATGTAACAAGTGGGTGGCTGTGAGAAGGAAACTTTTCCACATAATATAACTACTATATGAAAAAATGTATTATCAACGTAAAATTTAAAAATAGAGATGAGATGCAATTAAGTTAACTGGGGTATTCTTTGAGATACCAGTTCTCTCTAGATATAAAATAAACATTGATACCTACATAAAATGATTGCTTTATAAGTCATACACAGAGAATGTATTAAGGAACCAAGAATACTGGTAAGTAGCAACAGATTTACAATTGATTGGAGAGTTTGGTTGCTAGGATTGATATGCTAAAATTTCATATCTCTGTGTCTTTGCATAAGCTGTTTATTGCGCTTAACATTTTCTTTTCCTGTCTTTCCTGTTTTTATTTTATTTCATTTTATTATGTTATGTTAGTCACCATACAATACATCATTAGTTTTTTGATGTGGTGATCCACGATTAATTGCTTTCACATAACACCCAGTGCTCCATGCAGTACGTGCCCACCTTAATACCCATCACCAGGCTAACCCATCCCCCCAGACCCCTCCCCTCTAAAACCCTGTTTGTTTCTCAGAGTCCATAGTCTCTCATGGTTCATCTCTCCCTCCGATTTCCCACCCCCTTCATTTTTCCCTTCCTTCTCCTAATGTCCCCCCGGCTATTCCTTATGTTCCACAAAAAAGTGAAACCATATGATAATTGACTTTCTCTGATTGGCTTATTTCACGTAGCATGATCTCCTCCAGTCCCATCCATGTTGATGTAAAAGTTGGGTGTTCATCGTTTCTGATGGCTGAGTAATATTCCATTGTATATATGGACCACATCTTCTTTATCCATTCATCTGTTGAAGGGCATCTCGGCTCTTTGTATTTGAGGAACGTATTCAGTCTCTAAGGCCTCCTTCAAACAGTAAACAGATGGTCTAGTAAAATTAGCCTCTCACTTTGTTCTTTCCTAAGAACTCTGATCATGTATCTATTATAATCTTTTTTTCTTCTACTCTTCCCTAATATACTGTAAACTGCTTGAGAACAGGGATTGTACCTTGTTCCTTTTGTATTCTCAGGATTTGGCACTGTCTGGCACATAGTAGGAGACCAAAAAATGTTTTTGAAATAATTGAACAATAAATGAAATGCATCAGGTAATCAAAATGGGTACATGAATGTAAACTATTTTGAAGAAAAATATGATTGTTGTGAAGTATAAAAAGTGTGTGAAAGAAGTGGTGGTTAAGGGGCACAGTGCAGCATGAATTTTAAACAATGTACTCAGGCCTTAACTAACATGCATAACTAGAATAAACTGAGGTGAAAAAGGTTAGGTAAGTTTCCCCAGATAAGGCAATGCAAAAATTGAACAATTCAGTCTGGTTTCTCCCAAAGTCTGTACTCTCTGCGGTATGATTCACAAATACAGTAAACCAAGATGACAAAAATGACTAAAAAGAAATATAGACTCTAGGAACTACTTACCAAAACATCTGTATTTATTTATTCTACTAGTTGGGAACCATTGGGCCAAGTATAGAGATGACCAATTAGTACCATATTTTTCAGTTAGTTTTAGCTGTGCCTTACTAGTTCTGCTCAATATTCACGGAGGGTGGAGATGACAAGATGAAACAAAAACCTATGATTTTTTTTCAAAATTATTTCCTGAGAAAATGAAACCCTGGTAAGGGTAATCTAGAGAGGTTGTGAATATTCCTAATGAGTTTATCAAAAGCTAGATTGGTGAGTTCTTAAAATTCTGCCTTCAAATTTCTTTATTCAACCTGTTTTCTGAGTGTTAGAAAAGGAGACCTAAAACCGAATTTTTATTTTTATTTCTAGCCTTTTTTTCCTTAGTAATATATACCAAAGCAAATATTTTTCATTTATTTTGCATAGGATATTTTGCACATCCATTATTAAATTGGTTTATATGAGCAAGATTTTTTTTCAATTTTTAATACAAATCCTTGTAAATGCGATTGCTTAGATTTCAAGAGCAAAAATTATTAAAACAACTAAAACCCCCAAAAAACTGATTCAAAGTTGGTTAGAAAAAAAGTGAAGTGCAATAAAAAGAGGTATGCCTGTAGTTTGATATAATGAAAGGTAGCATCTACAGCGACTTACATTTATGACTTCTGATGCTTGACATGTTCAATAAGTCATGATCTCTCCTTTAACCTTGAGAAACTGAAATATGTTTCAGATAAAAACCTTTTAGCTATATTAAAACAGATAACTCAAGGGTTTATCAGATAGCCAACACATTCTGTGTTCCCAGATAGGTCCATTTCCTACTGAAAATTATTCTGATGGATTCATATGACTGAAAGTCAAGGAAAGGGAAGAAAAAAAAAAACACACAGCAGTTTCACTATTTGAACAGTCTCACCCAATGTATTATTCTTAAAACCTCTAGCCACAGCTCCAAGAACTTAAGCTAAACCTTAGTTTGACATATCCTATGACAAGCTGAATAGAAAAAGAAATGGATAAACTTATGAGGGAGGCAGAATAGAAATTATTTCTATTTCCATAGTACATTTCTTTGAAGGAGCTCAAGGCAATTGATGAAAAAGATATGACAGTAAATATGAACTGATTTTCTCTCAGAGACCAAATCTGAGAACTGGGAATACAAAATATTCACTGGTATATTGTGTTGTTTGCTGAGGCCATTTGTTAACACGTGATCTGATCTTGACACAATGCAATTGTTAGGCAGGATTTGTGCATTTCTCTGTTGATTCAATCCTCACTCATTTCAAGGCTTGTTTAAGCCCCTTCTTCCATGAAACCCTCTTGAAATGCTTCAACCCAAGCTGCTGTATTCTTAGAAGTGAGTTAAAACTTCCTTTATCTTTTAGAATGAAATAACTGACAACCACTTTGACATCAAGGCAGTTGTTTATTGAAGGACTACTTTAGTTAAGCAGCTTTTGTTATTTTATTTGGGGATGCAACCCCTCCTCAGTCTTCTTGCTAGAACACAAGAGACTTTACATTTGATAATTTTATGCATTAGCTTGACTGAGTCACGTGGTGCTCCGATATATAAACATTGTTCTGGATGTGTCTATGAGGGTGTTTCTGGAGCAATTAACATTTGAATTAATAGACTGAACAAAGCAGATTGTCTTCCCCAAATGGGAGGGCTTCCTCCAATCCAGTGAAGGCTTAGGGAGAACAAAAAGTTGAGCAAGAGAGATGTTGCTCTCTGCCTAATGGTCTTGAGCTGGAATATTGGACTCCTGGTTTTCAGACCTTCAGATTACAGATATTGGGACTTCTCAGCTTCCATAATTGTGAACCAATTTCTTAAAATAAATACCTTTATATATATCTTCATAATTCTATTTCTCTGGAGAACCCTGACTAATACAGTAATCAATGGAGAATGACCTTTTGAAAGCCTAAGTTCTGGAAGACAGCAGGAACAATAGAGGGAAAGAGGGGCAGAAGGACCAGTCATTACCTTTTTAGGCTGCTTCATAAAAAAAAAAAATCGGGTATTGACTTGATCCAGTATAAATTAAGTCCTGTGTTTCAACGAATTTGTGGAACTCAAGGAATTAGGGAAAAAATCAGTTTGTTCCAGATATGCCAAGGCAACTAAATTGGGCAGTCTTAATCCAAATGTATAATCTAAAAGTAAAAAGCAGATATTTTTTATCTCCTCTCTGAAACTCTGACTTCTCACCCTTTTCTGCCTTAGTCTTCCTATAAAAAGAATAAGGGAAATACATAAATATTAATTCTTAGTTTTTCATACTGTAGGATCCCTATATTTTAAAATAATGTGACAAAAGGAAAAAAAAACAGCATTAAAAGACCTCTCTGGAAAGAGGGATGTGAAGATTAAGTTTAAAAATGGCTTAGACATGAGATATTTTCATTCATGCTACATTTTCTTGTTCACAATTAACAATGTTGTCTTACAAATCTTATGTCTATCAATTCTTATTCTATACCAATGTTTGTGACTTACGTCAACAGAATTAAAACAGCATTTTCCATACCCTTTACATGACTTATGAGGAGGGTTGAGGGAATAAGAATGTCTTTTTTTTTACCCTGCTCTACTACTGATCTGTCTGAGAAGCCAGGAACCTGTGAAGAAAGGCTTAATGCTTTTCCTTTCTGTCCTTCCACAATTTCTCTTCTCATTCAAAAAGACAGACATGGGGGGGTTCCTGGGTGGCTCAGGTGGTATCAAGTGTCTGATTTCAGCTCAGGTCATGATCTCAGGGTCCTGGGATGGAGCCCTGCGCATCAGGCTTGCTGCTCAGCAGGGAGTCTCCTTGGCCCTCTCCCTCTGCCCCTCTCGCCACTCATGCTCTCTCTCTCTCTAATAAATAAAATCTTAAAAAAAAAAGACATGAATCTAACCATCTCAAAACTTAGAGTGCATGGTCTCCTGAGGGTGCACATAATCTGAAAGTTTCACCATGTTTTTAATCAAGTCACCAAAACTTGTCTCCTCTATATCTTTAAGATGTGCATTTGCAATGTTTTTTTTTTACATAATTGTTTTTTTCAATTTAATATTAGTTACAATTTTTTAAAGATAATGATCATCAATGGGTGAAACTGTAAAAGGACAGAATGATAGCAGACTTCATAGTGGAGGAGACCAACTGTCATTATTAAACCCACTGAAATCTTTGTATCTCTAAAAGGGGTGAAATCTGGGTATTTACCCCAAAGATACAAATGTAGTGATCTGAAGAGGTACGTGCACCCCTATGTTTATAGCAGCAGTGTCCACAATAGCCAAACTATGGAAAGAGCCAAGATGTCCATTGACAGATGAATGGATAAAGAAGATGTGGTATACACACACACACACACACACAATGGAATATTATGCAGCCATCAAAACTTGCCATTTGCAACAATGTGTATGGAACTAAAGGGTATTATGCTGAGCAAAATAAGTCAATCTGAGAAAGACATGTATCATATGATCTCACTGATATGAGGAATCCTTAATCTCAGGAAACAGAGAGTTGATGGAGTGGTGGGGGGTGAGGGGTGGGTGGCTGGGTGATAGATATTGGGGAGGGTATGTGCTATGGTGAGCACTGTGAAATGTGTAAGACTGATGAATCACAGACCTGTACCTCTGAAACAAATAATACATTATATGTTATTAAAAAAAAAAGAGATAGCAGGAAGGGAAAAATGAAGGGGGGAAATCGGAGGGGGAGATGAACCATGAGAGACTATGGACTCTGAAAAACAAACTGAGGGTTCTAGAGGGGAGGGGGCGGGGAGATGGGTTAGCCTGGTGATGGGTATTAAAGAGGGCACGTACTGAATGGAGCACTGGGTGTTATGCACAAACAATGAATCATGGAACACTACATCAAAAACTAATGATGTAATGTATGGTGATTAATATAACATAATAAAATAAAATAAATAAAAGGGGCAAAATCACCCTTTGTCCTTCCAATAATATGATGTAAAGTACTTCACACACCTTTTGCAGCATGCTTGCCAAGATACTTTTACATGATTTTAGCCTAGATCATGCTTAAATTTATAGGAAATATAGGGGATAGAAGAATAAGCTAAATAATACTTCAAAGAAGCAAACTGACAAATTGAGAATGTGGATCATTCTAGAGGGTAACTGATTCTGTTTCTGTAAAGAATTGTTAGCACAGAGAATGAAAAGAAAAGAGGAACATCTATAATTAAAAAGATTTCAGAGCTATAACACCAATAGGATGTGTGGATTCTAGGGGGATCTTGTTTTAAATAAAATAACTTTAAAAATGTATTTAGAGAAATGAAAATTTGACTATAAACTATCAGATGATTCCAAGGACTTACCATTAATTTGTCAGGTAGGATAATGGTTATAATAGAAAAATGTATGTTATTTAGAAACACATACTGAAATAGAGTATGATTTCTGGGGTTTGTTTTATGATGCCTCAAAAAGGAGAAAAATAGGGTTAAATGAAGTAAAATCCAAATAATTGTTGAATCTGTTCTCTTGAGTTCAGCATATATTTGAATATTTTTCTAACAAAATAAACAAAATTTTAAGATGTCAATATCTACAGTATTGCAGAAACCTATCATTTATAATTAAATATGATAAAATTTTTACATTCAAACCTAATGTATAAGGGACACATAGTTTTTCATAATTATTTTGAAGAACACACAAAAAATTTTTAAGAATCTGGCTAAAGTATACCACCAAACTTATTGAACAGTGTAGATGGCCTGAAATTAATTATGATATCTCTGATCCATTTAGATACCATATTCACACAAAAAAAGTTAATATGGCTAAAAATATTCTAGAGTTATTTATTTACTTACATATCAGTTAATTGATCTGACATCCAGAGTTTTGTTCCTGGAGTCTAAATTATTTACCTGCCATCTTTCTGAGATTTATCCTGTTGATTGTTCAGTTTCCTAGGTGAACTTAACATTGTAAATTTCTTGCTTCCTGCAGTATGATATGCAAATCATACTTAATCACTTTCAAGTGGAAATTGGGGTTATGGGTTTTCAATTTATTTGTAAAATATTCTTTCCTCTGGTGGAAAAATGGAATTTCCAAATTTGGTATATATTTGGACAAACTGCATAGTAAAATGCTATACTTAAAGAGTTTGCCCTTAAATACATGTTTTTGAGTAGGTGTCATGTATGAAATTACAACTAACTACTTTGTTGGCCAGCAGATGGCAAGACATGGGGCTAGGTACAGAATCAAAATACAAGTTCTAAGTTTTATTACAATGAAATGCCATTTCTTGGCAGCAATGCAAGTTTGTTGGGGCATTTAGCGTTCAAATTCTAAGACAAAAATATTAAGAGCAAAATAGACTTTGTATTTGTAGTTATGGTATACAGACTTGACCACAAATCTTTCAATTAAATAGGACACAGCTGCTTCTATATTGTCATTTTGTAGCATGAAAGAAAAATTCAGTAAAAGATGTGTATGCCATTTTACATTGAAAATGTTTATTGTACAATTTGAAAAGATTTACCATTTGAGAATTATGGCAAACCTGGAATATGGAGTGCTGATGTGCTTTTTTCTTATCAAAGCAAAAAGCCATGGGATAAAGCAGTTAAGGAGGGGAGGGTGGGCCCATTAACACAGTGACCTCACACTAGTAGTTTGACAGAATCAGTACCCAGGGTTTGCATTTGCACAATTTGCTAAAAGCAAAGTGTAAATCAAGCCTCAGAAACAGTAAGATCAGAAAGTAAACAGGTGTGTTGCTGCTTCTGTAACGTCTTCTCTACCCTGTGCTCACATCAGATCTACCCAGCACTCATATGGGGAGAGTCAAAGTTCACAAACTAAGTTGTTAGAGCGCTCCAAAACTACCTAAGGAATGCCAAGACTGAGAGTGCCCAGTGAGCTTAAAACAAGCATGACACTATTTTTCAACGAGTCTTTCATCCTCAGAAACTTCAGCTCAGTCTTAGATAAAGTCATTAAATGGGGTGAAAAAAAGGCCATGAGCAAAGAACATACCATTAAAGTGAGGCTTATCTGTAAGTGAAGTAGGCTGTTTCTTCACAGTAGGAATTAGAGGGTTTTTAAAGGACTCTCATCACAAAAAGTCCTTTTCTTCTACACATTCTCATTCCCACACCCCCTTGCCCACACATCAGATATACTGAACTTGTTGAAGTCCCTTGTACATGTCCTAATTCTTCTCTTTAGGTGTTAGGAAAAAAAAGGATGAAATGTGTCCACTTCTATCATACATCCTGTTAATATTAAAACATCTAAAATAAAACATGAATGTCTTTAGATAGGCTGAAAAGTACAGAAATTACATGAGAGGGATAGTGTATTACACACCTTTTGGAGTGTCTGCCATGTCTCCAATATCTTCTTTAACTAGCCTCTAACCACTCCTTCAACTTAACAAACACAGTTTCCTAGCAGCCATATTTGTTCACAGCGACCACAACCAACAGTCACAATCGACAGGCCCAGGGACAGGCATCTGGCTTAATCTTCTCCAATCCAAAACCCTCCTGGTTGAAGCAGGACCAAGATAGAATCAAGCTTTTTCATGTACCTGAGCCCATGACATGTAAGCTTGGAATTCATTAGCACTCAGATTTAGCTGTGCAGACAACAAATATAGGAAGTCAATCTATATTAGATATAGAAACCCAGTAATGAGTAGAGAGGGGCAGAGATTATATTTCCAGGGGTCCTAATGGCTTTTCAGTTTGCAACTTTCAGTTCTTCCTATGACTGTCTAAATACCTGACACTGAATTTCAAGAGGTGTGCCTACAACACTATATTTCTTTTTAAGCTTTCAAGTTGGTTTCTGATACTTATAACTAAAGAGATTTAGCTCACCCACATAATGAATGGACGTGATAATGAGATAATTATTACACTGTGTACTACTATCTGGTGGCTAGGTCTGTATGTTTACATGCTGTATTTAACTTTTTTCTAAGAATCTGAAATATTTTTCTAAGAGTCAACAATTCAGGTTGGTTATGTGACATGAAAAGGAATAGGCAAAATTAAAGAGGTTTTGTTTTTGTTTTTTTACTGTTTATGGTAAAGTTTTTCGTAAGGAAGACTGATATGAAAACTAATGACTATAATCAAAGTTATTCCTTCATGAAATACTTTGCTAATTATGTGCTGAAACTTATAGCTATTATTCCACTTCCTTATTAGTTTCAGTTAAAACAGTATTTTGTTGAATGCTAAAAATTGGATGTTAACCATAACTCTAGTTCTAAACATTGTCTAGCCCATCTATGCAAACTCACAATCAATAATAGATATTGATTCACACTACACCTTTAACAAGATTAAAAACCATTCACAGAACTAAAGGCATAATAAAAAACTACTCTGTTAACTGCTGAATGGCCTTCCTGGTTAAACAAACAAACAAAAAAATCCCAGCTAATATAACACAGAAGAGCTGTTCAAAAAAATTAGAAGCAAACAAGCCATGCAAATAGCTCATCCAGCTCATCCATAGAAAAGGTGAAATTTAGGTAGAATGGAGGTGTTTGAGATGAGGCATTTGTCTGGATACTTCCAGAAACACGATGGAACTGAATGACAGTATTCTCATAAACAGAATATAAAATAAATTCTATTGAAAGATCTTTTGACCCAGAGATGACAATCTTGAAGGATATATGGATACAGAAGAGGAAATGTTCCCAAGCCAGTATGATAGGAGAGACAGACAGATGCCTTTTTCATTCTATAAAAAGATTAGGATATTATTAAAATGGTAAAGTATAAAACACCTGTTTTGTTTTGTTTTTGCTTTCATCTTTTTATCTTAACATTTCACTCCCCTCTTCAAAACTCCTTTCTTGCCTTTCAACCTTTATTATTTTTTCTCTGGTTCTCTAGCACCTTTCTTTCAACAAAATTTTCTATTTTATTAGTGCAATTATTTCTAGCCAGTGTTTAGGAAAAAATGTCCAATTAGCTTAATTCTTGCCATGATGTGGGGTACTAAGAACAAGAGTTTCTCCCTTCATTTGTTTCTTCATCAACCAATCAATTTCTACCCTGTGCCTCACACTGGAAGTTACTAAGATGCAGACTTTGGTCCTTTAAGGAGATGTTAGAGGCAGATATGAAAAAGAGAACCTGCTCTGAACTGTTGATTGTCTTTTCAGATGTATTTACATGTGAAATATTACAAATTGGAACATGGTTAATTCTAGCTGGCAGTAGAGGTCAGAATAGTTTTATTCTTAAAATTAAGGTAAGATTAATTGCCTGTGTAGAAGGAGGAGGACTACATTCTAGGAAAAAGGAATATTTGAACATGCATAAAATTTTGGAGGTAGCAAGGATTCCCAAGAGTATTGGCAAATAATTCACCTGGTCCTAGAGTGAATAAGCATGAATATGTGTCAAAAAATGACACTGGAGAGAAAGGAAACAGTTTAATCACAGAAAACCTTTGTATAATAGGATAACGTGTTTCAGCTTTACACCATAGGCAGAGGAAGCTATCAAAGATTTTTAAGCCCTGAAACAGAAACATAGGGTGTTTATCACAGAAGATCCTTACTGAACCTGGGGAGTCAGTGAAATTATCTTTTGGGAAGTGTACTATTAAAAGATAATTATCCAGAAAAGTAAAATGATTCATACAAATATGAAAACTAACATGTTGAAGATAAGTTATGAGGGAAACACATGGAGGTTATAATTAGTTGAACAACTGATTATACAAATGGACAATGGCCAGATCATACATAATAATGGTAGTCTGACTCCAAACTTCTATAGCGAACAGTCCAAGAAGCCAAATATCAACCTCTATCAGCCCAGAAGGGTCAGGATTTGTCAATGCCTGCCAGCTGCCCTAATTTTTACTTCTACCCCCAACTCATGACCAACTGGAGAAAGCCAAATATACTCCCCAAACTAATCACATAAGGTGCCTCCCTCCCTTCTAGTTAGCCCACCTCCAGCTTTTGCATGCCAACAACCCCTTTTAGGTATACCTGAAATCTTTGCCTATTTTCACTATAAAGCTTTCCCACTCACCTGCCTGCATTTGAGTCTTTGCAAATTGTGAGCAATGGTGACTGACTCCCTTGATTTAACAAAATCTGAATAGTCTTTGTTCTAATTTGGCTGGCCTTTGTTTATTCCCACAGTTTTCCTGGGAGTTCCACTAAAATAGGATCTGTATTGCCCATTGAGATAGAGTCCAGCTTTTTTACCAGGTGCAGTCCCCACAACAGCCCCTTATGCTCTATTGCTCCTGGCTTGTTGGGTCAGTGTCACTGTGGGCACTCAACCTGATGGTCAACCACCTCTGAAAGCATAGACTAAAAGTGTCTCCTGGTGAGTGGAAAACCAGAGAGATTGTTCTATCAAAACCAAGTTCTTTAGACAAAGTAATCAAGATGGAAGGAGAATCTTATTTTGTTTTATTGGTAACCCACAACATGGTTTGTCCAAATGGATGCTAGTCCAGTGAAAACCTCAAACTCCACAGGGTGATAGGACCTATACCTATGTTCTACCCTGTGATTCTTGTTTTTACGACAAGCAATGCTGTTAGACAACAGAAACACAAAGGAGAGCAAAAGTATATAAAAAGGAATGGTCCGATTCCATCAACAATAGGAACCAATCACAAACAAATAGTAACCAATAACCAAACTGAGGTATTGAACTGAGACTAAATAGTGAGGAACTCAATGCAGAGTGGAATTCAGATCTGATGGTTCTGACTTACCACACTGACATAGACTAAACACTTCACTTTAGTGATTCTTTCCTCTACCCTTTTCAGTGTGCCTCTGAATCATAACAGTCAATACCTTTGGGGAGGTACAACAGTATACCTGGACAATCATACAAAAGGGATTACTGAAGTCCATTCCTATTCTTCCCAAGTCTTCAATAAAAACTTAAAAGATAAATTTATATTTTCATTTGGTCTTGATGCAATATGTAAGTGATCTCTAATTTGTTCAGAAAACAAGTAAGCCTGTTAAAGGATTCAATTTACTTGCTTTCAATATTAGCAGAAAGAGATAATATTCCAAGACACATTACAATTTTGCTAAAACACAATTATTAGGGTATAACTTACCCAAGGAGTGAAAAACAAACTCTCTTGATAGACTAAAGACTCTATAAACTTATTCCAGATTCCTTAAAAATGAAATCAGGAGTACTTTTAGATTTAGCATATTTATTGATATTGAACACAATGGATGTAAATTATTCTGAGATTATGACTCCTCTTTATGAGTTATCTAAGTTCTCACTAAGATATAATCTCCTTTGAGAGCCCAACAAAAACAGGCTTCTGCAACAGAAGAAAACTCTTCAACAGCCTCTTTCCTAGGTGTTACTATTTACACATGAGTGATCTGGAAAAACATTAAGGTTTTAACTCAACTTGATGGGAACCATCAAAACCTATTGCTGCTGATGCAGTAAGACAAGGAAATAAAAGGCAAGTGGGTTGGAAAACAGGTTATTATAGAAGACATAACACTTTATTTGTTCAAAGAAGACATGATCATCTTTGTAGAAAATCCAAGAGAGCTGATCAAAAAGCTCCTGGAACACATTAGTGATTATAACAAGGCTGCAGAGTACAAAGTTAATATACAAAAGTCAGTTGCTTTCCTATATACCAGTAATGAATAAGTGATATTTGAAATGAAAAACAATACAATTTACACTAGCCCCCCACCCCTGAATTTAATATTAGGTATAAATCTAAGGAAACATGTACAAGATCTATATAAAGAAAACTATAAAAACCCTGATGAATGAAATCAAAGAAACACTAAATGAGAAATATTCCATGGGCATGGATAGGAAGACTCAAGATTAAGATATAAGTTCTTCCCATCTTAACTGATGTAGATTTGATGCAATCCCAATCAAAATCTCAGAAAGTTATTTTATGGATATCAACAAACTGCTCATAAAGTTTATCAGAAAGGAAAAAGACTCGGAGGGGGCGGAGCAAGATGGCGGAGGAGTAGGAGACCTAGATTTCGTCTGGTCTCAGGAATTCAGCTGAATAGGGATCAAACCATTCTGAACACCTACGAACTCAACAGGAGATCAAAGAGGAGAGTAGCAACAACTCTCTGAACAGAAAAGTGACCACTTTCTGGAAGGTAGGACGTGCGGAGAAGTGAATCTGAGGCGATATTCGGGAGGATAGACGGCGGGGGAGGGGCCTCCGCCGGCCGCTTCTGGCAAGTGCTAGAGCCGCGGAGCACAAAATCGGACCTTTTAGAAGTTGGCTCCGTGGAGGGACGTCGCTGCAGTGGCTAAGCGGGGGGTGGAATCCTCCCGGGACAGTGTGGTCTCAGGACCCTCGGGGTCACAGAGAGACCGGGGGTGCCTGAGTGCGCCAGAGCTCCCAGGTATCGGAGCGGGGAAGCCGGCTGCAGAGACGGAGCTGAGTCGCGGCCTCTCAGCTCGGGGTGGCCATAAACTGTGATCTGCGGCCCAGTCGGGGCACGGCTCCTCCAGCAGGGACCCAACAAGCGGCAGATCCGGGGAGACTCCCCTTCCTTCCCGGGGAGGAGCGGTGCGGGAACGCACTGCAGGGATCTGCTGGGTTTGGAGACTCTGCGCGGGGTCGGGTGCCAGAGATAGCAACGCTCGGTCACAGGCCGGGTGAGCACGGGGTGCGGCCGGAGACCGGGGACACGGGAGTGACTGCTTTTCTCTGGGGGCACACTGAGGAGCGGGGCCCCGAGTTCTCAGCTCCTCCGGGTGGAGATTGGGAGGCCACCATTTCTGCCCTGGTCCTCCAAGGCTGTACGGAGAGCTTGCAGGGAACAAAAGCTCCTGAGAGCAAACCGGAGCAGCTTCCTTAGCCCGGACCGACAAGGGCGGGGCAATTCTGCCTCCGGCAAAGACATTTGGAAACCACAGCAACAGGCCCCTCCCCCAGAAGATCAGCACAAACAGCCAGCAAGCCAAGACCAAGTTGATCGATCAAGGAGAACGGGAGAACTCCAGCGCTAGGGGAATACTGCACATAGATTCATGGTTTTTTTTTTTTTTTTTTTTTAACCATGATTCATT
>NW_027397063.1:41361580-41463602 GCF_003265705.2 Callorhinus ursinus
CATTCTCTCCCTTTTTCCTTTTTTTTTTTTCTTTTCTTAAATCTTCTTTCTTTTTTCAAACAACTTATCTTACCAAGTCCTTTTATAAAACCTTTTATAATTTTCATCTTTACAGTCATCTTCCATCCCTTCATTGTATCAACCCTTATTTTGTACATATATGTCTTTCTTCCTTTAAAATTTTAGGAGGCACTTTTTTCTAACAGACCAAAATACGCCCAAAATCTAGTGTGTGGCACTGATCTATGCACTAGCCTGATCATATTTGATCATATTCTGCTATTTTTGTATTGTTTTGTTTTTGTTTTTATCTTTTTTTTTTTTCTTTTTTCTCTTTCTTTTTTCTTTCTTTCCCTTTCTTTTCCCCTGGTTTCAGGTCTTTTCTGATTTGTATACAGTATATTTGCTGGGGACGTTGTAAACCTGTTAGCATTTCGTTCTCTCATTCATCTATTCTCCTCTGGACAAAATGACAAGACGAAAGAAATCACCTCAGCAAAAAGAACAAGAGGTACTACCATCAGCCAGGGACCTACTCAATACAGACATTAGTATGATGTCAGACCTAGAGTTCAGAATCATGACTTTAAAGATACTACCTGGGCTTGAAAAAAGCATGGAAGTTATTAGAGAAACCCTTTCTGGAGAAATAAAAGAACTAAAATCTAACCAAATCGAAATCAAAAAGGCTATTGATGAGGTGCAATCCAAAATGGGGGCACTAACTGCTAGGATAAATGAGGCAGAAGAGAGAATCAGCGATATAGAAGACCAAATGATGGAAAATAAAGAGGCTGAGAAAAAGAGAGAGAAACAACTACAGGATCACGAGGGCAGAATTCGAGAGATAAGTGATACGATAAGACGAAACAACATTAGAATAATTGGGATCCCAGAAGAAGAAGAAGAGAGAGAGAGGGGGGCAGAAGGTATATTGGAGCAAATTATAGCAGAAAACTTCCCTAATGTGAGGAAGGAAACAGGCATTAAAATCCAGGAGGCACAGAGAACCCCTCTCAAAATCAATAAAAATAGGTCAACACCCCGACATCTAATAGTAAAACTTACGAGTCTCAGAGACAAAGAGAATATCCTGAAAGCAGCTCGGGAGAAGAGATATGTAACCTACAATGGTAGAAACATTAGATTGGCAACAGACCTATCCACAGAGACGTGGCAGGCCAGAAAGGACTGGCAAGATATCTTCAGAGCACTAAACGAGAAAAATATGCAGCCAAGAATACTATATCCAGCTAGGCTATCACTGAAAATAGAAGGAGAGATAAAAAGCTTCCAGAACAAACAAAAACTAAAGGAATTTGCAAACACGAAACCAGCCCTCCAAGAAATATTGAGAGGGGTCCTCTAAGCAAAGAGAGAACCTAAAAGCAGCAAAGAGCAGAAACGAACACAGACAACAGACAGTTAACAGTCACCTTACAGGTAATACAATGGCACTAAATTCATACCTTTCAATAGTTACCCTGAATGTAAATGGGCTCAATGCCCCAATCAAAAGACACAGGCTATCAGATTGGATTAAAAAACAAGACCCATCCATATGCTGTCTGCAAGAGACTCATTTTAGACGCAAAGTCACCCCCAGATTGAAAGTGAGGGGGTGGAAAACCATTTACCATGCTAATGGACACCAAAAGAAAGCTGGGGTGGCAATCCTTATATCAGACAAACTAGATTTTAAAACAAAGACTGTAATAAGAGATGAGGAAGGACACTATATCCTACTTAAAGGGTCTATCCAACAAGAAGATCTAACAATTGTAAATATCTATGCCCCGAACATGGGAGCAGCCAATTATATAAGGCAATTAATAACAAAAGCAAAGAAACACATTGACAACAATACAATAATAGTGGGGGACTTTAACACCCCCCTGACTGAAATGGACAGATCATCTAAGCAAAAGATCAACAAGGAAATAAAGACTTTAAATGACACACTGGACCAAATGGACTTCACAGACATATTCAGAACATTCCATCCCAAAGCAACGGAATACACATTCTTCTCTAGTGCCCATGGAACATTCTCCAGAACTGATCACATCCTAGGTCACAAATCAGGTCTCAATCAGTACCAAAAGATTGGGATCATTCCCTGCATATTTTCAGACCACAATGCTTTGAAACTAGAACTCAACCACAAGAGGAAAGTGGGAAAGAACTCAAATACATGGAGGCTAAAGAGCATCCTACTAAAGAATGAATGGGTCAACCAAGAAATTAAAGAAGAATTAAAAAAATTCATGGAAACCAATGAAAATGAAAACACAACTGTTCAAAATCTTTGGGATACAGCAAAGGCGGTCCTGAGAGGAAAGTATATAGCAATACAAGCCTTTCTCAAGAAACAAGAAAGGTCTCAAATACACAACCTAACCCTACACCTAAAGGAGCTGGAGAAAGAACAGCAAATAAAGCCTAAACCCAGCAGGAGAAGAGAAATCATAAAGATCAGAGCAGAAATCAATGAACTAGAAACCAAAAGAACAGTAGAACAGATCAACGAAACTAGGAGCTGGTTCTTTGAAAGAATTAACAAGATTGATAACCCCCTGGCCAGACTGATCAAAAAGAAAAGAGAAATGACCCAAATCAACAAAATCATGAATGAAAGAGGAGAGATCACAACCAACACCAAAGAAATACAAACAATTATAAGAACATATTATGAGCAACTCTATGCCAGCAAATTAGAGAACCTGGAAGAAATGGGTGCATTCCTAGAGATGTATCAACTACCAAAATTGAACCAGGAAGAAATAGAAAACCTGAACAGACCTATATCCACTAAGGAAATTGAAACAGTCATCAAAAATCTCCCAAGAAACAAAAGCCCAGGGCCAGACGGCTTCCCGGGGGAATTCTATCAGACATTTCAAGAAGAATTAATACCTATTCTCCTGAAACTGTTCCAAAAAATAGAAATGGAAGGGAAACTTCCAAACTCATTTTATGAGGCCAGCATTACCTTGATCCCAAAACCAGACAAAGACCCCATCAAAAAAGAGAATTACAGACCAATATCCTTGATGAACATGGATGCAAAAATTCTCACCAAAATACTAGCCAATAGGATCCAACAGTACATTAAAAGGATTATTCACCATGACCAAGTGGGATTTATTCCTGGGCTGCAAGGCTGGTTCAACATCCGCAAATCAATCAACGTGATACAATACATTAACAAAAGAAAGAACAAGAATCATATGATCCTCTCAATAGATGCAGAAAAAGCATTTGACAAAGTACAACATCCTTTCTTGATCAAAACTCTTCAGAGTATAGGGATAGAGGGTACATACCTCAATATCATAAAAGCCATCTATGAAAAACCTACAGCGAGTATCATTCTCAATGGGGAAAGGCTGAGAGCCTTTCCCCTAAGGTCAGGAACGCGGCAGGGATGTCCACTCTCACCACTGCTATTCAACATAGTATTAGAAGTCCTAGCCACAGCAATCAGACAACAAAAAGAAATCAAAGGCATCCAAATCGGCAAAGAGGAAGTCAAACTCTCACTCTTTGCAGATGATATGATACTGTACGTGGAAAACCCAAAAGACTCCACCCCAAAACTGCTAGAACTCATACAGGAATTCAGTAAAGTAGCAGGATATAAAATCAATGCACAGAAATCAGTGGCATTCCTATACACCAACAACAAGACAGAAGAGAGACAAATCAAGGAGTCTATCCCATTTACAATTGCACCCAAAACCATTAGATACCTAGGAATAAATCTAACCAAAGAGGCAAAGGATCTGTACTCAGAAAACTATAAAATACTCATGAAAGAAATTGAAGAAGACACAAAGAAATGGAAAAACGTTCCATGCTCATGGATTGGGAGAATCAACATTGTGAAGATGTCAATGCTACCTAGAGCAATCTACACATTCAATGCAATCCCCATCAAAATACCATCCACTTTTTTCAAAGAAATGGAACAAATAATCCTAAAATTTGTATGGAACCAGAAGAGACCCCGAATAGCCAGAGGAATACTGAAAAAGAAAAGCAAAGCTGGCGGCATCACAATTCCGGACTTCCAGCTCTATTACAAAGCTGTCATCATCAAGACAGTATGGTACTGGCACAAAAACAGACGCATAGATCAATGGAACAGAATCGAGAGCCCAGAAATGGACCCTCAAGTCTATGGTCAACTTATTTTTGACAAAGCAGGAAAGAATGTCCAATGGAAAAAAGACAGTCTCTTCAACAAATGGTGTTGGGAAAATTGGACAGCCACATGCAGAAGAATGAAACTGGACCATTTCCTTACACCACACACAAGAATAGACTCCAAATGGTTGAAAGACCTAAACGTGAGACAGGAGTCCATCCAAATCCTAAAGGAGAACACAGGTAGCAACCTTTTCGACCTTAGCCGCAGCAACTTCTTCCTAGAAACATCGCCAAAGGCACGGGAAGCCAGGGCAAAAATGAACTATTGGGATTTCATCAAGATAAAAAGCTTTTGCACAGCAAAAGAAACAGTCCACAAAACCAAAAGACAACCGACAGAATGGGAGAAAATATTTGCAAACGACATATCAGATAAAGGGCTAGTATCCAAAATCTATAAAGAACTTATCAAACTCAACACCCAAAGAACAAATAATCCAATCAAGAAATGGGCACAAGACATGAACAGACATTTCTCCAAAGAAGACATCCAAATGGCCAACAGGCACATGAAAAAGTGCTCAACATCACTCGGCATCAGGGAAATCCAAATCAAAACCTCAATGAGATACCACCTCACACCCGTCAGAATGGCTAAAATTAACAAGTCAGGGAACGACAGATGTTGGCGGGGATGTGGAGAAAGGGGAACCCTCCTACACTGTTGGTGGGAATGCAAGCTGGTGCAACCCCTCTGGAAAACAGTATGGAGGTTTCTCAAACAGTTGAAATTAGAGCTACCGTTCGATCCAGCAATTGCACTACTGGGTATTTACCACAAAGATACAAATGTAGGGACCCGAAGGGGTACATGTACCCCAATGTTTATAGCAGCAATGTCCACAATAGCCAAAATGTGGAAAGAGCCAAGATGCCCATCGACAGATGAATGGATAAAGAAGTTGTGGTATATATACACAATGGAATATTATGCAGCCATCAAAAGGAATGAGATCTTGCCATTTGCAACGACGTGGATGGAACTGGAGGGTGTTATGCTGAGTGAAATAAGTCAATCAGAGAAAGACATGTATCACATGACCTCACTGATATGAGGAATTCTTAATCTCAGGAAACAAACTGAGTGTTACTGGAGTGGTTGGGGGTGGGAGGGATGGGGTGGCTGGGTGATAGACATTGGGGAGGGTATGTGCTGCCGTGAGCGCTGTGAATTGTGCAAGACTGTTGAATCACAGATCTGTACTTCTGAAACAAATAACGCAACATATTTTAAGAAAAAAGGAAAAGAAGAAGATAACAGGAGAGGAAGAAAAGGGGAGTATGTCAGAGGGGGAGACGAACCATGAGAGATGATGGACTCTGAAAAACAAACTGAGGGTTCTAGAGGGTAGGGGGGTGGGGGGATGGGTTAGCCTGGTGATGGGTATTGAGGAGGGCACGTTTTGCATGGTGCACTGGGTGTTATGAACAAACAATGAATCATGGAACACTGCATCAAAAACTAATGATGTAATATATGGTGATTAACATAACAATAAAAAATTAAAAAAAAAAAAAGAAAGGAAAAAGACTCAGAATAGCCAATACAATTTTGAAGAAGAACAAAGTTGGAGGAATGACACTGCCCAAAGTCAAAACTTACTCTAAAGCTATGGTAACCAAGTCAGTGTGGTATTGGTGAAAGAATAGACAAATAAATCAATGGAACAGAATAGAAAGCCCAGAAATAGACTCCCCAGAAATATAGTCTAACTGATCTTTGACAAAGAAGCAAAAGCAATACAAGGGAAAAAATAGTCTCTTCAATAAATGGGGCTGGGAAAACTGGCTATCCAAAGCAAAAAAAAAAAAAAAAAAAAAAGTCTAGGTACAGACCTTACATAATTCACAAAAAATTAATTCAAAATAGATCATAGACCTAAATTGAAATGCCAAACTGTAAAACCCCTAGAAGATAATGTAGGAGAAATCATATATGACCTTGGGTCTCTTGAGAGAAGTTAACTAATTCAGGGAAGGCTACATATACAGATCTTTACCACACAGGAATTGTTCAGTTCCCTCCCTAGTCACTGTACTGCAAATTCTGCTTGACCTTTTTGTTGTTGTGTAATCATGGTGATTATCTAATGAGAGCAGCTGTGAAGTATTTAAGAATGAATAGAATGCAACAGACCAACATCATTAGCATTGATAAGGTCACTTCTGATGAGGTTCCAGAGCAAATTATCTTTGATGCCTTTCCTAGTCTATGAGATTTTCTGGTTGCAGATCATAAAAAAGCTACTTAGGAAGATGTTGGGGAAGGCAACCTTAACCTTTACAACCTTAACCTTTTGGCAATAATCCTTTGCAAAAAGTCAGTACTGGAAACTGGATATGCAAACAATGGCTGACCATATATGAAAATAGAAGCATCACTCATAACCAGTCTGGGAAGTCCAACCACAAAGTCTCAGACCAGTCAAGACTTGGTCAATGACTGCTAACTTCCCTAAATTTTGCCGCCACTTCCAACTCAAGGGCCAACCTAGGGTCAAATATGCTATCCAAACCAATCACAAAAGAAGCCACAATTTAAGTTGGCCCACCTCCAGTTTCCCCCTGCCAACAACCTCCATTAAGAACATATCTGAAGTCTTCCCTTTTTTTTCCCACTATAAAGCTTCCTAAATCCCCTGCTTGCCTTTTAATCTGCCAAACGCCATTCATGGAGGCTGCCTACCATGGTATAGCAAACCTTAAATAGATAATCTCTATTTTTATTTTCTCATTTGGGGGTCTTTATTGCTACATAATTCAAAAAAGAATCTCAGAAACATACATATTTATACATTGAGAATATTAAAATAAATGTGGACATGAAGCCCAACTTTTTTTTTTTTAGGGTAGCAGAGGGAGGTTGGGGGAGTTGAAGGGAAGTCAATAAATCTATATAGGATAAGATATAATTTGCATTTATATAAATAAGAATCATTTTGCTTTACTGTTACCTTATATTCGCAGTTGTAAATAGCTTTCATGAAAGAAAAGCCACTAAGATGGTGACATAGATTATTCCTGATTTTGCTCCCCAACACAAGTAAAACAACTATTCAAGAACAATACACCACTGAGAGCCTCCTAAAACATGAGGTGAGGCTGAAGCGTGCCCCCCCCCCCCAGCTGCCCAGCACCACAGAGACCAAGACAGACTGTATTAGAAGGGTAAGAAAAGCAGCTACATTTGACCACATTGTCCCTTTACTATGCCAGCCCAGCACTATGTGGAGAGGTTCTGGGGCAAAGAGCTCTAGGTCTTCTAGTGGGAGAAGAGAACCTAGCACCTCCCTCCCCCCAACATTGTAGGTTGCTTTGTAGGAGACCCTACTTTGATCTCATATCACAAGGATTGCAGGACAATCTGCAAGGCTCAACCACTGGGAATTTGGCTGTGAGAAGGGGAAGGGGCTTGCAACAATCAGTACATAAATCTTGGCAGGCCAAGTACTTGCAGTACCCAAGCAGTAATCCCAATTAGAGGTTTTGCTTATCTGCAGAACCAACTCAGGGTGCACTCTAACCAGGGAACTCAGTGGGATAGAGATCTGCCATATTCCCTGTTGAACAGGAAACCTAACCAGAACACATGGGAAGCTGTGTAGCCTATTCAGCAGTGCTACAAACAGTGGCTTCCACCATCTGCAAAGCAAAACCAGTGGCCTCACCTAGCCAGGGAATTCAGTGCACACTCAGACCTGATTCCGTTCTCCAAACAATGAGATATATACAGACCCACAGTCCTATCCTGATGCCCTGACAGGGCAGGGAAGTGAATTCGTAGGCCCATCTCCTACTGAATATAGTACACTGTCCCAACCATTTAGTAAACCTGACGAGAGAATCCAGACAACCACAGAGTCCATCATATAGCTTCGGATGGGTAGGGAACCAAGCCAAGAGTTCTAAGACAACCTCATTTACAATGCATCAAAAAGAAAAAAAAATACCTAGGAATAAATTTGACCAAAGAGGTGAAAGACCTGGACCTAAAAACTATAAAATTTTGATGAAAGAAATTAGAGAAGACACAAATAAATGGAAAGGTATATCATGCTCGTGGATTAGAAGAATTAATATTGTTAAAATGCCCATACTATCCAAAGCAATCTAAAGATTCAGTGTACTCTTTATAAAAATACCAAATTTTTCCAATAAGCAAAAAAAATCTTAAAATTTGTCTGGAACCACGACAGACCTGGATAGCCAAAGCAATCTTGAGAAAGAAGAACAATGCTGGATGTATCATGCTCCCTGATTTCATACTATATTATAAAGCTATAGTAATCAAAACTGTACAGTACTAGCATAAAAAGAGACACATAGATCAATGAAACAAAATGGAGTACCCGGAAATAAACCCACACTTATATGGTCAATTAATGTATGACAAAGGAGGCAAGAATATATAATGGGGAAAGAATAGTCACTTCAACAAATGGTGTTGGGAAAATTGGACAACCATATCCAAAAGAATGAAACTGGACCACATGCTCACACCTTATAAAAAAATAAACTCAAAATGGATTAAAGACTTAAATGTAATACCTGAAAGCATAAAAATCCTAAAAGAAAACAAAAGCAATAAACTCTTTGACATTGGTTCTACTTTTTTTTTTTAAATCTCTTGATCTGTCTCCTCAAGCAGGGCAACAAAAGCAAAAAAATTAAACACATGGGACTATATCAAACTAAAAAGCCATTGCACAGTGAAGGAAATCAACAAAATGAAAATGAACCCTACCAAATGGGAGAAGATATTGGCAAATGAAATATCCCATAAGAGGTTAATATCAAAAATATGTTAAAGAACTCATACAACTCAACACACAAAAAATAAACAATCCAATTTAAATATAGAAGGACTGAATATTTTTCCAAAGAAGACATTAATATGGCCAAAAGCACATGAAAAGATGCTCAATATCACTAATCATCAGGAAAATGCAAAACAAAACTACAGTGAGCTATGACCTCACACCTGTCAGAATGGCTAGGTCAGAAATAAGTGTTGGTGAGGATATGAAGTAAAGGGACCTCTCATGTACTACTTGTATGAATGTGAAATGGTGCAGTCACTATGGAAAACATTATGGAGTTTTCTGAAGAAATTAAAAATTGAACCACCATTTAATCCAGGAATTCCACATCTGGGTGTTTATCTGAAGAAAATGAAAACATTAATTTGAAAAGATATACACACTCCTATATTTATCCCAGCATTGTTTACAATAGCCGAGATATGGCTATTTATATTAATATATATATTTAATATGTATACTTTTATGTACTATAAAAGAAAATGAAATCTTGCCATTTGTGACACATGGGAGGACCCAGAGGGTATTATGCTAAGTGAAATAAGTCAGAGAAAAGTAAATACCGCATGATCTCACTTATATGTGGAATCTGAAAAAACAAAGCAATTGAACAATATGAAACAGAAATCAACCCATTTACATTTACAATAGCATTGAAAAGAATAAAATACTCAGAAGTAAATTTAAAGAGGTAAAAGATCTCTACCCTGAAAACTATAAGGCACTGATAAAGGAAATTGAGTAAGATACAATCAAATGGATGAGGTACCTGGGTGGCTGACTCTTGATTTTGGCTCAGGTCATGATCTCAGGGTCCTGAGATAGAGCCCCACACCGGGCTTCATGCTGGGCATGGAGGCTGCTTAAGATTCTCCTCCTCTCCCTCTGCCTCTGCCCACTCCTCCTGCTCTCTCTCTCTTTTCCTCGCTTTAAAATAAATACATAAATCTTAAAAAAAGATAAAAAATATTAGAGATGTAATGCACATATGATGACTACAGTTAACACTGCTGTATGACATACAAGAAAAATGTTAAAAGAGTATATCCTAAGAGTTTTCAACACAGGGAGAAATTTTTTTCCTTTTTTTTTCTTTTCTTTTTATTGTATGAGACAATGGATGTTAGTGAACCTATGATAATCATTTCACAATATATATATATAAATCAAACCATCATGCTGTATGCCTTAAACTTATACAATGATGTATGCCAATTATTTCTCAATAAATCTGGAAAAAATAGCTTCTCTAAGATTGTGGTCAATCATGAGGTGTATCCTCCAATATCTAAACAATGCATAGTTTTCCAGTATAGCAAAACTTTTTCCTATGTACCCTTTAATTAAATTTGCGTTTTGAGTAGGAAAAACTAGTTGAGTGACAGAAGTTAGTAAAGAATTCCTTAGCACAGTTAGCACATTGTTCTTGGTGAATCCCTTTTATTTCTTCATACCTCAAGCTCTCAAGCTAACTGCATATCCAGCAGGCACCAAAATGGCCTTTTTTCCCTCTTCCCTGAATATTCCCTATTACTACCAACGACATTGTTAATTCAATCCAAATTGGAATCCATCATATATTTTATGAAGCAGGATACATTTTATTAATTTTATTTTTATTTTTTACAGAAAATGGAACTGAGACACAAAGAGCTAGTGTGAGTAATCTGATATGGGGTACATTATATGACTAGACCCCCATATCAGAGAGCTTCAAGTTACACTTTCTTTACCTTGAAACATGCAATTGCATTTATGCCCACGATCCCCTCTCAAGGCCAATATCTTACTAACCATATTTATGGCAAAATTTAGAAGGATTTAGAGGTAGAAACCAAACCAAACCGCCTTCCCTGATGAAACTAACATAGGTTGTAAAGAAATGTGTCTAATATTAGCAAGTACTTATTTCCTCTTTGGCAGTGGGTATTGCATTATAATTTGAGTATTGAATGAATGCTTGGTCATGGTAAGTCATCCTCCTGTTCTGCCTTAGTTTACAGATTTTTGATGTCTAGTCATTAGGGTTTATGTCACTACCTCTTTGTATACTCATCTGATCATATTTTTTTTTAATCTCTAATTCTCCATTAAGGATGAAGAAATAGGGAGAGAGATTTAGTTTTCAGAATCTGACTAGTACCATTGACTAATACAAAATTTATTTTCTTTCTTTTGATGTATCACCTTTTGGGTACCAGCTCTCACCCACAGCATTGGAGAAATAGTCTCCCTTTAATCACATTAGGTGATTGGCACCTAGGTTCCTACCAGCCCAGCAAGTAGCTGAGAAGCTTTCATTCTTGCCCACTGCCTCCCTCCTGGATTCCTGCTTTTCTGAAGACAAGAGTTTTTCTCATTTTTTTTTTTTGAGAGACTGTAAACATTATGGCTTACTCTCCCACTCCAAATGTCATGTTGTAGTGGTGAAGTTATTAGAATCATTTTTTCCCCTAATATGCACACATGAGAGGTCATTAACAGTTTCATGTAGAACTTTACTGCAGGCTGATCCTCATTAAGGGTTTTTTGAAGGACTCATTGCTTGACATAATTTAGTGTTGGATAAGCAGAGCTGGGGTTCATTTCTCAACAAAGAGTCACATGTTTTAACCATCATCACAATTATATATAATGCTTATTTATTCATATATTAAGTATTATTATACCTCCTAGATGTAATTTTCTCAATTGGGCCATGGGAAGGATAAAAAAGTATATAAAATATTTTATAATGAACTTATAGTAAAATAATGATGCTGTGTTCAGAAATTGCTATAAAAGGCAGCATGCTTTACAATACAAAAGTACTGTTACCACTCAGTACCATGGGGTTCCAGGGAGAGTTCATACCTTTATATTTCACATGATTTGGGTTGGGCTTTGAAGGATAAGTGAGATTTTTTTTTAAGATTTTATTTATTTATTTATTTGACAGAGAGACAGCGAGAGCAGGAACCCAAGCAGGGGGAGTGGGAGAGGGAGAAGTAGGCCCCCCGCTGAGCAGGGAGCCTGATGCGGGGCTCGATCCCAGGACCACGAGATCATGACCTGAGCCGAAGGCAGAAGCTCAATGACTGAGCCACCCAGGCACCCCAAGGATGAGTGATATTTTGAGAGTCTGAGATAATATCATAAGTGGACACATATCATTAATCAGAGCTGATGAAGCCCAAAAATGTCAAGAGAAATGGAAGTCATTCATTTAGTTGTAGGGTAAGTTATATCTGGGAGGATAGGATAGTATATTTCTAAAACCAGAGAAAGGGAGAAAGGGAGGAACTTCAGTAATTCTATTGAGAATTTATAGTTTTTAACATAAGCAGTAGGGTGTCACTAAAACATGAACAGCAAAGAATTGGTATAATGTAATATTATTTTAGAAGCGTTGATCTGTTGGCTTTGGACAAGATGGACTGCAAGGGGTTGGCATAAGAATAGAGCAAAGGAGCCCAACACTGCTTGTATGTAAAATAAGGTGAAAGGTGAAAGATTGATTTGGATGAACATATGTTTTGATTTTAGATGTCAGGAAGAAGTATGGCAGAAGTAGAAAAGTCAAGGAAAAGTATACATGGAAAGGAAAAAATAATAATTTAAGACCTGCTGAAATTGAGTATTCTACAACATCTATACCAATGTGAGTAACTAGAAATATAATTAGAAGCTAGGTGGTAGGAAAGGTTAATAATAAAGATTTGGAAATCTTCAATATATAACTTAACATTGAATTTATGAGATCATATTAAATTATTTAGTAACATATATTTATGCACATTTGCAAACACATTTTCTTCTAAGCTCCAAAACCAACTCTGCACATGAAAATAATACCTCATTCATTTGAACTACTCAAATAAGAATTTGTGATAATTTGAAAGCAGCTATGCCATCTGTGAAAAACAGAACTTGCCAAGTAAATCCACAGGGTAATCAAATTTGTAGATTGGGGAAAGGAATAGTAAACTACTCAGGAGAACAAATTGTTTTCAAATATTTAAATGTGTTAGAGGAAAGCAGTCATTAAAAAAAAAAGGAAGAATCACATATCTTATTTAATAGATTGCAAACTTTCAGAGGTTAAGAACAACATTTTAGATGTAGATCTGGCATACTGATCGAAATACTTTGAGTATTATAAAATATTTGTTGACTGAAGAAATAATTGACTACACTATTTCAAGTACTCCTTTCAATGTATGCAGTAGTGGTCGACAGCAAAAGCTGCAGAGACTGTCAGACATGGGACAGAGCACTGGCTACAGCACTTACCATATATGTGACTGAAAAAAAACTTTTAAGCATAATTATCATAACAGCTATTTCATAGGTTTATAATGAATAAAATAATGCATATGAAAAAAGTAATGGAAAGACAGTTTATTTTCAGTAAATCTAAGATGAAAACAACTCAATTTGATAATGTATATTAATAGAAAATCACTGTTCCCTCCAGTGTAGACTCATTCTTCTCCTAAAGAGGTTGTAGATAACTATGTTTTGACTAGGTTAAAATATACTGATTGGCTTACACTGTCATTCAGTGGAACTTCCACTATTCTGAAAAATGAAGTTGGCATCCACACGTGGATAAATTTAGTAGGCTTTCTCTTTTTCATGAGTCTGGAGAACAAAGTCAGCTTTAGCGGCATCTCTGCTTTGAGATCCGTCCTTCCATAAGAACACCTGTGGTAAAAGTCCAGGACAGTTCCATTCCAGGTATGGGACAGTGGGGTGGGGGTTTGGGGGCAGCAGGGCAGGGAGGGGAGCATTTTATATCTTTCTTTAGCTATGCTGTTCATGATCTGGCTTCCTAAAGGTTGGTATACTCTTCTTGGACTGGTCTTTTGTGCCCCCAGAATTGCGGTAGTTTAGGTGAATATTATTGTGGACTGAGGGAAGAATTTCTGAAAGAGCCTGCTCTGCCACTGTCAATTCCAGGCTTTTGAATTGACTCTAGTCTGAGTAAAAGCAGTCCTCCTATATGTCCAGTCAAGACATAAGAGAGACTATATAGCATCTGTGGCCAGACTCCATAGTAATATAGAATTAAAGGGGAGGGGGGATGGAGAAGTTAACATGATTCACTAAACCAGGAATTTGAGATATTTTATCTCTTCCAATCTCTATTATATATTTATATATTCATTGGTTCCCTTTGCAATATAGTACTTTGTTAGTTTAGTTTCTGTAATGATGTGTATCCAAAACCAGATAAACTATCTATAGTAAGAATTCATAATTTATCTATAATATTGTGTGTTCCATAAATATTTATTGAGTATATTCTCTCTCTAAGTCAATATGCTTAGAATTCTGAAGCAAGCCAAAAGGAATTTGATAGGCATTGCCATTATGAAATTTTCAGTATAAAATGAAAGAAAGTCATATAAATAATACAGTAAAATGAGGGTAAATAGTATTTTAAAATTTGAGAATGATGATGACATTAACATAAAAATAAACACCATAGCTCCCTGAAATAGAAGGTGAAGAATTCAGTTATAGACACAACTTTGAGATAAAGGTAACATAAATAGGTGGAGATATTTAATAATCAGTTTGCGATGAAATTGTGTGAAAGATCAGTGTTAGAGCAGAGCAAGCTATGGAGTTTATAATCCCGAAGTAAACAAATCCATGATGTTAAATGTAAAGCAAGACTTTTTCTTGGAAAGGAGAGTAATATACTTTTCAAACAAGCTCTCACATCATTCTGTGGCAATTCATTCCTTGAGAAACTATTGAGCATCTTCTATGTGTCAGGTAATATGGGATATTGTAGTGAACAAAATCATCTACAATCCTGGCCACAAAGAGCTAACAGTCTAATAAATGACACAAAAATAAGCAAATGAAAAAATATATGCATATTATATGGAGATAAGAGCTTTGAAGAAAATAAAGCAATGTAATAAGGCAGGAAGCACTTGGAATTAGGAAGGAGGATTTCAAATTTGTATAGAAAATTGCTCAGAAAATTATAAAGTTTATGTGTGGAATTTGTGGACATCTAGAGAAAGAACATTTCCAGAAGAGGGAATAGGGCATGTAAATTCCCTGAAGTGGAGACATGTTTGGAATATTCCTGTTTGAAAATTTACCAAGGAGGCCAATGTAACTGAAATGCAGAGCTCAAGGTGAAGAGGAGCAAATGCCTACAGAAATTAATTTGGGAGTGAGAGGGTTATATTAAGTAGAAATATACTGTAAAAATGTTGACTCTTTCTTTGAATGATGAGTGAGATGTCATTTTGAGCAGAAAGGTGAGTAGAATAATCCAATTATAGTCCTGCTGTGTGTACAATGGAATACAAGGAGACAAAAGACAGTACAAGGAGATGAGTTAAAGGTGGTGGTTCCCTTTTATAGCTGAATTTAGTCTTGTAAGTTTCCCTTTCCTTGATAAAACATATTCCTTAACCCATGCCATGTGATGTGGAATCTGTCTTACTCTCTGCACAATGAAAGGATATGGTAGATGTTTTGAAAAATGCCGTAATATTCTCTTCCCTGAATCCATATTTCTTTGAAATGTAATTTTTCAGGTTCCTATAAAGATGCAGAAATTTTTTTCAACCCTTTGATTCTGGGCTTGCTTTGACCAGTAGAATGTGGGAAAAGTGACATTGTGCCACTTTTGATGATACATTCCAAGAAGCTTGGCATACTTTGGCTTCTTATTCAAGTACCTTGTGCAGATGAGGCCATTCTGGATATGCCAGCAGATTTACCAGCTTACTGGAGAAGCATGAGTGAGTCCAATCAAGATCAGCAAAAATTCCCAGATGACTATAGGCTTGTGATAAAAACAAATGTTCTTTTATGTCACTGTGTTATGGTCTGTTTTGTTATGCAGCAGTACATAAATCTTATAGAGAGCATATAGAAAATGCCTTTGAGCTTTCCATAAAGGGATAAAGAGAAATGGAGCAGTAGTTGAAGAAAGATATGGGACCAAGATGATATTTTTTAAAAATCTTGGAATAAGTTAAAATTTACTTTGTATACTACTGTAAAGTGAAAGGGAAAAATAATTTGGAATATAGAACCATTAGAATATAAATTCCATAATGACAGGAATTTTTGAGGTTTCTTCTGTTCACAATTTCTATCTCCAGTGTCTAAAATAGTGTCTGGCATATAGGAAATGCTAAATAATATTTTGTTGAATAATCAATGCATATGGGATAAGGGAGCATATAGGTACATCTCTTTATGAATGACCCAATACTATTTTAAATTCTATATATCAAATATCAAACTCCTAAGGTTATCCACAAAATCTTATCCTTCTCAGACATATATTCATTAGTTTCATTTCCATCTTTTATTTATTTAACAAATATGTATTTGTTAAGTGAGTTGTATGTGCCAAATTCTAGGTTAAGTGCTGGGAATACAGCAGAGAACATAAGAAACAAGGCCCTTTCCTTCATGAAGCTTGCTTTCTTACCATAGAAGAGAAATAAAAGCAGAAAAAGAAAACCAGAAATATTTTATTAGCTACAATTGTGAGAAATAATATAAATAGTAATGAGTATTTAATGAGTATTTAATAATAAGCATTATTATTCTTCAGTTGCATCAACTAGAAATTTAAGAAAATCTTCCTCTTCTCTCAACTCCTACACTCATTGATAAGATCAATTTAGATTCTAAACTATTTCTTAAATGCTCATTTTCACTGCTTTGTATCAGGGACCAGGCCTTAATACCTTGAAACCTTTCTTTATCTGTTTCAAAAGCTTTCCAATAATCTTTCTTTACCTACATTTCTCTTATTTGTATCAAGTCTGTTCTGTGCTAAAATTCACAAAATATAAAGTTTCTCTGTATGGTCCTTTAACAGCTAGCCCCAAACTAATTTTCCAAACTCTTTTTAAATGCATTTTTTTACCTCTAGCTTAACTTGATTCATAAATTCATATTCCAATACAGTTCCTCATTTTCAAACTTAAATTCACTTAGGATACTCATGATTCAATAAATAATACATAATTTGCATGATCTATGCCTTTGTTAAGGGTGGTTCCTCTTCCTCAAAACTGCTAATCTTTTAACTACTGAAATTGTCTGCATTCTTAAAGAGACTAATATAATTCCACCATTTCCATGTTATTCATATTGACATTATTTATAATTGCTAAGTGTTTTCTCTGAGCTTATTTCTAATTCTTTATTATAAAACGTGCCATGTTTTACTTTGCATTGTATTTTAATATTTGCAAGTGCATTTCAACTACTATATTGTGTTATTCCTTGGCAAAAATTACACTTTAATCATATTTGAAAATACCTGTTCTGGTCCACTGTACTCACTAGAGGTTCAATACCTAGTTCCAAATTTACTGATTTTCAAATGCCACATCAATTATAATTTATTAGCTAGCACTCAAATTGTTCTAACCCAGAAGTTTATGTATTCATAAACAATAACAGATTATTTAAAAATATTGGCTAATTTCAGTTGTTATTGGTAAGGGCAAGGGAACTAAGTGATACAGTCTACAGATGACAACTCTGAGTACAGAGAAGGTTGGCTGATGCATTAGTTGCTGGGAGGAGGGGATGAATGAGGTGTGGGTATGGCAAACAGAGAATACCAGTACTATATCAAAGCATCAGAAGTTATAGCAGTATTTCCAAATCTTTTCCCACTGTTGAAAAAGCATAATTGATCTCATTTAAGTATGTACTCACTTCTACAAATAGTATTTTCCATGTTTTTGAAATTTTCAGCAGTAATTATCTCTTAGATAAAAGGAGATTCCATATTTCTTGTTAAAAGGGGGGAAAATGAGAAATCTAAGCCATTTTCTTTGGAAGATGAGAGGAAACAAAAACTATAATGCAAAAGACAGATACTTTAAACAGGCAGTGCTACTCTGCTGTAGTTGTGGTTGTAATTTACGTTCTCTGACATCATTTCACTTAATATGCAAAGATTATCATTTCATCTGATTAACATTACTCTTCCATCAAAGGCTATTTCTGCATCTGTGGTAGGACAGTTGAATGTGGCCAGAAAAAAACACTGTACTGTTTTGACTTTCTATTCCATTTTAAATTCAAGACAGTTCATCCTTAGTACTGCTATGCAATCCTGCCACATTTCTCCCAAGTCCTTTGACTCATCTCCTCCCCTTCTAAAATTTGACGGTTTCCAGGCTAGGTCCTGGTACCTGTTCTCTTCTCTACTTACACATGACATTTTATTATGTCATTCCATCTTGCATCTTTAAATATCTTTTGTATTTGCTGATATGCATATTTTCATATCCAGTTCAAACCTGTTTCCTGACCTACTGACTTCTATACAACTACCTGTTCAATATCTTGATCTGTATGTCTATTAAGCATTTCACATCCAACATGCCCAAACATGGCCCCCCAACCCTATTTCTTCTATAATCATCTCTACACTGCGAAACAAACTCATTCCAGTTGATCAGATAAAAAATATTTCCTTTTTTCCCCCTATTTTTTCCTTGAGCACCTTTTACTCAAATGTCCACATGTCTCAGTACTTCATTTCCCCTAGTTCTTTTCTCAAAATTTCCTTCTCTGAGAGGCTTTTCCTGGACACTCTATATAAAATAGCACTTACTATACTCCCCTCCATCTTGCGCCATCTGAGCACACTGCTCTCTAACCTTGACTTTCTTCATGATACTTAGACCTATATTTAAAAAATAATAATTTGTTGTATTTAACAACAATGCAAGGTAGAGATTTGATTTTCTTTACCACTGTTTCTCTAAGACCTAAATAATTCCTGGCACATAGTAGGTACTCAATACATATTTGTTGATGAGAGAATTTATTTTAGAGATTATTTTTGGATGCCTTCAGAATGATAAAGACGTAAAGAAAAAATAAAACAGAATGATAAAGCTATCATTTTGAATCTTACCATGATGGGATCGAACTTATTTTTAGTTATAAGTCGTTTGAGGATGAGGACAATATCCTAGTCATATCCTTCTTTCTGATCTCAAGCACGGTTGATCTACATTATGTTTTTATTTTGGGGGTTACTTTTTGTCCAGTTTAAAAAAAAATCAGCTTTACTGAAGTATAATTGACAAATAAACTTGAAAGATATTTAAAGTGTACTTTGTGTTGATTTGATATACAAATATCAATTGTGGCAGGATTCACCCCAACTAGTTAATTAACACATCCATCACCTACCTCACTTTTTGTTGTTGTTGAGAACGTCTGTTCTACCCTTTTCTTTTTTTTTTTTTTGAGACTTTTTTTTTAAGATTTTATTTATTTGTTTGAGAGAGACACAGTGAAAGAGGGAACACAAGCAGGGGGAGTGGGAGAGGGAGAAGCAGGCTTCCCGCGGAGCAGGGAGCCCGATGTGGGGCTCGATCCCAGGACCCTGGGATCATGACCTGAGCCGAAGGCAGATGCTTAACGACTGAGCCACCCAGGCACCCCTACTCTTTTTTTTTTTTTAAAGATTTTATTTATTTGACAGAGAGACACAGCAAGAGAGGGAACACAAGCAGGGGGAGTGAGAGAGGGAGAAGCAGGCTTCCCGCGGAGCAGGGAGCTCGATGTGGGGCTCGATCCCAGGACCCTGGGATCATGACCTGAGCCTAAGGCAGATGCTTAAAGACTGAGCCGCCCAGGTGCCCCTAAGTTCTACTCTTTTAGCAAATTTCAGTTATACAATTCAGGGTTATCGGCTATAGTCACCATATTTTACATTAGATTCTCAGAACTTGTTCATCTTATAGGCGAAAGTTTTTTCACTTTTCCCAACTTCTATTTCCCATCCCCAGCCCCCTGTCCCTACAGCTACTATTTTTTTATTATCTTGATGAGTTTGGCTTTTTTTTTTTTAGATCCCACATATAACTGATACCATGTAGTCTTTGTCTTTCTCTGACCACCTTATTTCACTTAACATTATGCCTTCAAGGTCCATCTGCGTTTCTGCAAATGTCAAGATTTCCTAGTTTTTCATGGCTGAATAATATTCCATTGTAAATGTATATTATCTTCCTTATCCACTCATCCATTGATGGACACTGAGGTTGTTTCCTTATCTTGGCTATTGTGAATAATGCTGCAATGAACATGAAAGTACAGATAACTCTGATATCCTATTTTAATTTCCTTCATATTTATACCCAGAAGTGGGATTGCTGGATCATATAGTAGTTCTTTTTTTTTCTTTTTTACAGTTGATGTTATTTTTTTAAATTTTATTTTATTATGTTATGTTAATCACCATACATTACATCATTAGTTTTTGATGTAGTGTTGCATGATTCATTGTTTGTGTATAATACTCAGTGCTCCATTCAATACATGTCCTCTTTAATACCCATCACCAGGCTAACCCCTCCCCCCACCGCTCTAGAAACCTCAGTTTGTTTTTCAGAGTCCATAGTCTCTCATGGTTCGTGTCCCCCTCCGATTCCCCTCCTTAATTTTTCCCTTCTTATTATCTTCTCTTTTTTTTTTAAACATATAATGTATTATTTGTTTCAGAGGTACAGGTCTGTGATTCAACAGTCTTATGCAATTCACAGCGCTCACCATAGCACATACCCTCCCCAGTGTCTATCACCCAGCCACCCCAACCCTCCCACCCCCCCATCATATGGTAGTTCTATTTGTAATTTTTTGAGGAACCTCCATACTGTTTACAATCTGTTATAATTCAGGTGAAATTGGTATGAAGTAGCCTTAAATAAATTATTAACATACTTTACATACTTAATTTTATAATAGCTTGCTGCAGATACTGCCCCTTTGTCTAATACATCTGCAAAATCTATTTCCATTGTAATGGTGGTTCAAAATATTTTATTTTCTGATTTTTGTCAAGTGATGCTAAGTGTCTTAATAATCTTCTACCTAATTTTTAGGTTGTGGAATAAACCAATGTTAAGGCCACATGGTTTAGTGTCAATCTCCTCATGTTTATGCATTCTTATGTCTTCTGAACTTTACTTTTGGTAACTTATAGATTTTCAAAACCATAAAGCAGGACACTAACTTTATTTACCCTTTTTAGATTTGAGGGTAGGAAATGGAATTATGTCAGTAGCAGGGGCACATATATAAGTGATATTTTTTTAGTTATGTTCATCTTCTCAGAAGAAAAAGAAAAACTTACATAATGCCCTGAAGAAAATTATAATTTTCTGCTTTAAAATATATAACATTCAAGAATTAATTTTATTTTTTTCATTCTTAAGGAATATTTCTGGGATGTCTAAATGACTGTTTTCAAAGGTTATTGTTCTCATTGGTGATTCCAGTTCAGACAGAATGAGATCCAAGAAAGATGTTAGAGGCAGAGATAATTAAATAAGGGGGAGAACAGTAGTGCTGCTAAGATCAGTTTTGATAATCCCAGCCACTGGTAATATAGAGACCCTGAATTTGAGGGAAGAGCCACTACCCTTGCAGGCAACTCTGGTTAATCTAAGTTACATGGAATTTTTTCACTACAAGTAACAATGCAGGCATTTTGTAAGTATACCAATTATACAATTCTATCTAATAGTGACCTATGTTAGAGTTAGAAATATTATAATTGTTGTCAAATCCTATAGTAGCAAAAATTTAAATCATTTGAACATTCACTGTTAAAATGAAGTGCTTCAGTAAAATGCACTAGTTGGGAGAACTTCAGGTGAACACATTTGGATATGAAAAAAATGCAATCATAATTTTAATTGATTGGAGTTCTAAAAGTCAGAGTTTGCAAAATGAGTCTTTTTTGCTTTCGAAGTCATTTTGTTTACATAGATAAATATATCATTTCTGCGACATTTATCAGCAAGTGATAACTGCATGCATTTTGATTATTCAATCTAACCTAAGCTTTTGGATATATAGAGTGAAGTGCAAAATTAATTTATGAGTATTCAGAAAATTCAGAATTGAAGCACATATGAACTTAACCAAAATTATAGAGAAGAAATTGTCTAATTTGTAACTGAAGTAGTGTTCAGTCTTGGTGAGACTGAAAGGCATGCAATTGCAATTCAGGATAGGTTGTTTGCCACTAAAAATAATTGCAAGTATATAATGAGGATAAACTTCCTTGATGAAATAAGGGGATGATATATTATGTCTAACAAGACAATAAAACATATAATTGGATGATGTATTGTGTTTCTTGTAGATGAGGTGAATGTGCACAAAAGAGTTACTATCATACACATCACAACGAGATTTCAGTTACAAATTCTTAAATGGATTAATACAGGATTAAATATAAGAGAAGCATTAGTTCAAAACACTTCTAAAAAGGAATAGAGAAAAATACTGTGATTATTGGCAAGTCATTCCACAATGTGAAGAATTTAACAATGGAATCCAAATTGTTCTTGTATATTGCAGCAATAAAGTATGGGTTGAGAAGCTATTAAGCACTTGGAAATGATAAAGGAACTCCATTTTAGAGCAACTGACTAGGAAGGAAATTGGAAAGGTTACTATATATAATTTTTGCCGTGTGTGTGTGTGTGTGTGTGTGTGTGTGTGTGTGTGTATAGGAAAGTATGTTGGACAGAATAAATACATAAATAAAAGTATTTTTTCATGCTTAAAAATATTGTATCCATTACAAAATACTAGATTATTAAGAGATTTAGCTACATAGTTGGCAACCATACAGGTATCTAGATACTTGACTTTATTTTACTTTTTGGCACCTTTTAAAGAATAAGATATCATTGACAAGATTCTCCTAAGCTACTCAGGAGGAAATCTTAAAGATCTGATTTGATTATCCTAATAAAGCCACAAAGGAGTGATTTCATTAAATCTTTACTGTATTCAAATCATTTCTATCAAGTTCTTGAAGACCAGTTTTTAAAAGTGTACCAACTAAAAGAATGTGAGCTTAAATTAAAATCCAAAAAGTTGTCATTAATTACTTTCAAATGCTCAGTTAATCAAAGACCTGTTAACTGTAAGGTTGTAGAGATTCCCTCTCTAGATGTCATTAGGAAAACTAGAAATGATTATATATTCTGTATAGTAGAAGATCAAACATTTGTCCTTACATTTCTAAAATTTAGTTCTGGTTAAGGCATACAGAAATAATTTTGTGTAAATATCAAATAATAAAATATTTCATTAAAGTTTTATTACATTTTTTTAAGATACCATTTAGAACTTTCAATGTACATTGAAATATGTTTGCACAGAGTACTCCAGAGATTACAGGACTACACCTTTTGTTTTAGGAGCATCACTGGCACTGAGATTAGCAGTCTCACGGTGAGCACTGAAAAAAGTAGGCTGATGGGCAGAGGTGAATGATAGGCTTCACTGAAAGTGACAAGCAAGAAAGGGAAAAAATCGGGGATGTCACAGATGAGCACAGAAAATTGTTTTGTGAGTTCATAGGAAATAGCATTTTTACAATTTTCTGCATCAGAATTATTTGTGGTGGGGTGGAAGAAGGTTGTTAAATAAAGATTCTAAGTCTCATTCCCAGAAATTTTGAGTGAGACTTCAAACTTGTCCTGTAATAACATACTATCAAGATACATATATAGATTAAATAATTGACCCTATTTGCTCCTACTAGATTTACACCATTTTTATGGGCTCTTCATGGGTTTGGCTCATAGACATTGGGCTTAGCCATTTGACCTGTCTTGGTCAATGGCATATGGTGCTTCTAGGCCTTAAGAAGCCTCGTGTGTTTCTGGTTGTCCTCTTGCACTGCCATCAACATGAGAAGATTAACTCATGAAAGATAAATGTTATATAAAGTTGTTTTACTAAAAGTGGCAAAGATTACTAGTTCTCTTTTAACAGTTCTTTTGAGGACATGACATTCATCCCCAATGTGGAGAGAAAAGTCTTATCTTTAACCTGCCCAGTATTTTCTGGAATAAGTTGATTCTTATAACCATCCCTTGGGTAACTGCTGCCCCATCAGTTGGGACCCCAGAATAAACACATGTGCCGCAGTGCCAGCCTAGCTAATGCACAGATCTGGAGCAATAAAAACTCCTCAGCTGCTGCAACCTGAAGCTCAGTCACCCAGCCAAGCCTGTTCTAGATCAAAAGAACTCTTCCAGAAGACCCATGGGCTCATGAGAATAAATGATTATTATTTTAAGATGCTAAGTTTTGGGGTGGTTGATCATATATTTTTGTTGTGGCAATAGTTGATTGATATTTCTGTGATAGCATATGTTTTCATGACATTTCTAATATAACAATGCAAGTAACAACAAAAAACAAATCTCAAAGGCTTGTATGAGGAAAAAAAAATACTTTTTTTCTACCCTCGCTCAGGCATATTTGGATTAGCTGGGTAGCTTTGCTTCAGGTTCCAAGTTGGTTTCAGGTCACTTCCACCTGTCTCTCAATCTGGGAACAGGGCATGATCTTTTCCTGGCAGAGGGCAAAAGGGCAAGAGGGATGCCAAACATGAAAGCATTCTAGTACATCTCTTATGTTTGCTCACTTTCTGTATGTCAAGCAATTCATGTGTCCATTCCCAATGCTGGGGAGAGTGGAAAGAAGTACAGGAAGTGCTGTAAGACAGAAGGGGATAGGGAGGGAAGTAAATATTTGTGAAATAATCATCTATCACACCAGAAGTCACTTGTATTAATCTTTGTGTTGAGATTTCAGGGGAAAGGCTGATAAAGAAAGGATATCAGAATCCATGACCTTCAACTTATTTTTCTCATTTCCACAGTGGATGGTCTTAAAAATACGTAGAGCTGATATTCTTCAAGGAGGCCTTATTTTCAGAAAGGTGCACTCTTACCAAGAATCAAGTTCTGAGTGTTTTAGCCTACTCAGGAATGTTTCTCCTTTCAGAATTTCAAGGAAATCCTTCCAGACTCAGGGCAATATTCCTTTCTGTAGTATTATAGACCTGATGTTAATTATCACCATTCATTTTTCTTGTATTTCTCATCTCTGTATTACTTATTCTTAAATACTGAAATATTACAACCCCATCGGGATCCCAAACTTTGATTTTAGCATGAATACATTATTTTGTAGGTATAAATGTGCATGACTGTCTTTGTTGAATCACAAGTTCTCTGAAGGCAGAGAAAATATACTGCTCATCTTTCACCCCCAATATCTGGCTCACTCACTGACCTTGTGTTATTGAACATTGATTGGGATCTACCTGTATGAGAGAAGCACCCACTCCTGTCACAAAAACACTCACCTCTTATGGTTCAAAGAAACCACATTTGAACACTGTTTTTGATAATAATTAGAGTAAAATCAATTCCAAACACCACACATAGTCTCTGGATATGATGTACAATTATGTTTACTATCATTAGATTATTTGATTGTATGATCACTTTTTTTTATAATTGCTAAACTAATTAATTCGAATATTTGTGTTATCGAACCTAACAATAGGATTCCCTGTTCCACATTACCTTCTCCACATTCATCTTTTTATGATGGCATTTATCTATCATACCTCTGTCTTGGGACTTAATGAATATTTAGTCCTTTCTTTGTCTTATACATGACCTCATCTGATTTCTCCCTTAGTTTTTTCTTCACCTACTCTCAAATTGCAACTATTAAAATTTCCTTTTTTATTCTAATTCATGGTTGTATTTTATTTCCAATGTCATATTCTATTGCTGATTGCTGTCACAGAATTCCCTTTGCAAATACTTGATCTTCTTTTAAGGATAATCATGGCTCTCCCCTTCATGCTAAATATTCTGAAGACTCAGAGAGCTCTTTTATATTATGTTTCTTAGTATCCCTTAAAAATAATATAACAGTCTTAGAGAAAGATGGCAGGGGAGTAGGAGGACCCTAGCATCTTCTCATCCCATGGACACAACTAGATAACTATTAAATCATCCTAAATACCTCAGAAATTAACCTGAGGACTGACAGAACAAATTTCACAACTAAAGGGAGAGAAGGGATCACTTCAAAGAAGTTAGGAAGTGCAGAGACAGGGTTTAGGGGAGAAGGAGATCACAGGTACTGAGGAGGGTAGGGAGCCATGGTCACAGAGAAGGGCAAGAGTTCGGGTAACCAAATAGAATGTTCTGCAGAGCCTCAGTTCTGATGGATTTGGTGTCAGGTCTCCTTTCACAAGCAGACCAGAACATACCTAATTAAAACTTGCCACATTCAGACCAAGGACCAAACACTTCCCACAGCAGGCAAGGAGAGCCTCTGCAGGTACTGACCTGAAGGATAAAGCAGGCAAAACACAACAGCTGAGCAAATACAGTACACACTGAAGACACTCCCAGAAATGCCAGGCCCTGGGCACTACATGACCTCTTCTTCCTAGGGCCATTACTTTCAGGAGTAGGAGACATCACTGGCTTTTCTAACACAAAGAAGAAGGCAGAGACTTAGACAATGTTAAGACAGAGGAATTTATCCCAAGTGAAAACAAGATAAGGCCATGGCCAAAGATCTAAGCAAAACAGATGTAAGTAACACGCTTGATGGAAAATTTAAAGCAACAATCATAAAGATACTCACTGGGCTTGAGAAAAGAATAGAAGACATCAGTGGGACCCACAGAGATTAAGGATAAAAAAAGAATCAGAGATGAAAAATGCAATAAAGGAGATTGGAAACAGGTTTGATGTAATGGACAACAGCCTGGAAGAAACAAAGGAACAAATTACTGACCTAGAAGACAAAATAATGGAAAATAATGAAACTGAACAAAAGAAAGAAGAATTATGCAACACGAAAATGGACTTAGTTTGACTTCATCGAACATAATAAAATTCATATTATAGGAGTCCCAGAAGAAAAAGAGAAAAAAGGGGGCAGAAAATTTATTTCATGAAATAATAGCAGAGAACTTCCCTAATCTGAGAAAGGAAACAAGACATCCAGCTCCAGGAGGCACAGAGAACTCCCATCAAAATCAATAAAAGCAGGCTAACACCAATACATATTGTAATTAAATTTGCAAAATATAGTGATAAAGAAAAAGTTTTAAAAGAAGCAAGACAAATAAGTCATTAGCCAACAAGAGAAAACCCATAAGACTAGCTGGAGATTTCTCAACAGAAACTAGACAAGCCAGAAAAGATTGGCATGATATATTCAAAGTGCTGAATGAGGAAAAACCTGTAGGCAAGAAAACTATGCATCAAGGCTATGATCATTCAGAATAGAAGGAGAGAGAGAATTTCCCAGATGAACAAAAACTAAAGGAGTTCATGACCACTAAAGCAGGCCTACAAGAAATATTAAAGGAGACTCTTTGAGTTGAAAGGAGAGACAAAAGTCTCTCCTTCAAAAGAAAGGATCAAAGAAAATCTCCAGAAATAATGACAAAACAATAAAATGGCAATAAATACATATCTATCAATAATTATTTCTGAATGTAAAAGAACTAACCACTCTAATCAAAAGACATGAGGTGTCAGAATGGGTAAAAAAAAACAAGATTCATCTCTATGCTGCCTATAAGAGACTCATTTTGGACCTAAAGACACCTGCACATTGAAAGTGAGGAGGTGGAGAAATATTTATCACACAAATGGATGTCAAAAGAAAGCCTGAGTAGCAATACTTATATCAGACAGACTAGACTTTAAAACAAAGACTGTAACAAGAGACAAGGGCACTATATAATCATAAAGGAGACAATCCAACAAGAATATCTAACAATTATAATATTTATGCACCCAACATGGGAAATATACAAAACAATCAATAACAAACATGAAGGAACTAATTGATAATAACACAATAATAGTAGAGGATTTTAACACCCCACTTACATCAATGGACAGAACACCTAAATAGAGAATAAACAAGGAAACAGTGGCTTTGAATGACACACTGGAACAAATGGATTTAACAGATATATTCAGAACATTCCATTCTAAAACAACAGAATACACATTCTTTTCAAGTACACATGGAACGTTCTCCAGAATAGATCACATATTAGGTCACAAAGCAGGCCTCAACAAATATAAAAAGATTGAAATCATACCATGCACCTTTTCTGACCACAAAGCTATGGAACTAGAAGTCAACCACAAGAAAAAAAAATTGGAAAGACCACAAATACCTGGAGGTTAAATAACATACTACTAAACAATGAATGAGTTAACCAGGAAATAAAGAAGAAATTAAAAAAAAATACGTGGAAATAAATGAAAAATGAAAACACAATGGCCCAAAATCTTTGGGATGCAGCAAAAGCACTTCTAAGAGGGAAGTATATAGCAATACAGTCCTACCTCAAGAAGTAAGAAAAATCTCAAACAACCTAATTTTACACCTAAAGGAACTAGGAAAAACAAAACAAAACAATGAATGAAGCCTAAATCCAGCAGAAGAAAGGAAATAAAGATTAGAGCAGAAATAACTGATATAGAAACAAAACAAAACAAAAATGGAATAGGTCAATGAAACCAGGAGCTGTTTCTGTGAAATAATTAATAAAATTGATAAGCCTCTATCCAGGCTTATGAAAAAAGAGAAAGGACCCAAATAAATGAAATCACAAATGAGAGAAGAGAAACAACAACCAACACCACAGAAATACAAACAATTATAAGAGAATATTATGAAAAATTATATGCCAACAAACTGGGCAATCTGGAAGAAATAGATAAATTTCTAGAAACATATAAATACCAAAACTGAAACAGGAGGAAATAAGAAATTTGAATAGACCAATAACCAGCAAAGAAATCAAATCAGTAATCAAAAATCTCCCAACAAACAAGACTCCAGAGCCAGATAGTTTCCCAGCAGAATTCTACCAAACATTTAAAGAAAAGTTAATACCTGTTAAATTATTCCAAAAAATAGAAAAGGAAGGAATACTTCCACATTCATTCTATGAGGGAAGAATTACCCTGATACCAAAACCAGATAAAGACTCCACTAAACAAAAGCACTAGAGGCCAATATTCCTGATGAACATGGATGCAAAAGTTCTCAATAAAATACTAGCAAACTGAATCCATCAATACATTAAAAAAATTATTCATCATGATCAAGTGGGATTTATTGCTGGATTGCAATGGTGGTTCAATATTTGCAAGTCAATCAACATAATACACCACATTAATTAAAGAAAGGATAAGAACCATATGATCCTCTCAATAGATGCAGAAAAAGCATCTGACAAGTACAGCATCCATTCTTGATAAAAACCCTCAACAAAGTAGGGATAGAGGAACATACCTCAACATCATAAAGGCCATATATGAAAGACTCACAGCTAATATCATCCTCAGTGGTGTAAAACTGAGAAGGAATAAGACAGAGATGTTCACTCTCACCACTGTTATTTAACACAGTACTGGAAGTTCTAGCCACAGCAATCAGACAACAAAAAGAAATAAAAGGCATTCAGATTGGTGAGGAAGAAGTCAAAGTTTCACTTACTTGCATATGATATGATACTATATGTAGAAAACCTGGAAGACTACACCAAAAAATTGCTAGAAGGTGATAAATGAATTCACTAAAGTTGCAGGATGCAAAATCAATGTACAGAAATCTGTTGCATTTCTATACACCAACAACAAAGTGACAGAGCATTTGCAATTGCACCAAAACCCATAAGATATCTAGGAATAAACCGAACCAAAGAGATGAAAGACCTGTACTCTAAAAACTATAAAACATCGATGAAAGAAACTGAAGATGACACAAAGAAATGGAAACACACTCCATGTTCATAGATTGGAAGAAAAGAATATTGTTAAAATGTTTCAACTACCCAAAGCAATCTACACATTTAATGCAATCTCTATCAAAATGCCAGGAGCATTTTCACAGAACTACAACGAACAATCCTAAAATTTATATGGAACTACAAAAGACCACAAAAGCCAAATCAACCGTGAAAAAGAAAAGCAGAGCTGAAAGGGGCATCAGAATTGTGGATTTCAAGTTATATTACAAAGCTGTTGTTGTCATCAAGACCATCAAGACAGTATGGTACTGGCACAAAAATACATAGATCAGTAGAATCAAATTTAAAATCCAGAAATGAACCCACAACTATCTGGTCAATTAATCTTTGACAAAGCAGGAAAGAATATCCATTGGGGAAAAGGACAGTCTCTTCAACAAACAGTGTTGGGAAAACTGGACAGCAACGTGCAAAAGAATGAAACTGAATCACTTTCTTAGACTATATACAAATATAAATTCAAAATGGATGAAAGACTTAAATATGAGACTAGAAACCATAAAAATCCTGTAGAAGAGCACAGGCAGCAACCTCTTTGACCTTAGCCATAGCGATTTCTTTCTAGATATGTTTCCTGAGGCAAGGGAAACAAAAGTAAAAATAAACTATTGGGATTTTGTCAAAATAAAAGGCTTCTGCACACTGAAAGAAACAATCATCAAAACTAGAAGGCAACCTAGTGAATAGGAGAAGATATTTGAAATTGACATATCCAATAAAGGGTTAGTGTCCAAAATATGTAAGGAACTGATACAACTCAACACCCAAAAAATGGGCAGAAGACATGAAAAGACTTTTTCCCCAAAGAAGACATCCAGATGGCCAAGAGACACATGAAAAGATGTGTCAAAATCTCAACGTCACTGATAATTAGGAAAATACAAATCAAAACTACAATGAGATATCACCTCACACCTGTCAGAATGGCTAAAATCAACAACTCAAAAAACAGTTTAAGTGTTGGTGAGGATGTGGAGAAAGGGGAACCTTCTTGCACTGCTGGTGGTAATGCAAACTGGTGTAGCCACTCTGGAAAACAGTATGGATATTCCTCAGAAAGGTAAAACTGGAACTACCCTATGATACAGCAATTGAACTACTAGGTATTTACCCAGAGGATACAAAAATACTGATTCAAAGGGGCACATGCACCCTGATGTTTATAGCAGCATTATGTACAATAGCCAAATTATGGAATGAGTACAAATGTCCATCAACTTATGGACTGATAAAGATGTGGTGTATACACACAGTGGAATATTACTCAGCTATAAAAAAGAATGAAATCTTGCCATTTACAATGATGTGGTTAGAACTAGAGAGTATTATTCTAAACAAAATAAGCCTGTCAGAGAAAGACAAATACCATATGACTTCACTCCTGTGTGGAATTTAAGAAACAAAACCAACAAGCAAAGGGGAAAAAAAGATAGAGGGAGGCAAACCAAGAAACAGACTCTTAACCACAGAGAACAAACTGATTGTTACCAGAGGGGAAGTGGGCAGGGAGAATGGGTAAAATAGGTGATGAGGATTTAGGAGTGCATTTGCTATAATGAGTGCCCAGTATCATATGAAGGGTTGAATCATTATATTGTACACCTGAAATTAATATTACACTGTATATTAACTAACTAAAATGAAAATAAAAACTTAAAAAATAAAACATTCCAATTCTTTACTTCTTGGCATCCATCTATGGTTATAATTGAATCTTTCATTCCGACTTTCTGGCCTAGTTCAGAAGTTCCTAATTCTTCTCAATCATGATTTCACTGAATATTAAATATATAATATTTGTCCTTCTCCCTACTTCTTATGTCAGTTTACCTTTGGATTATTGTAATCACTTGCATTTTGGTGCCACCAAGATCTGATATCAGTTGTCATAACATATTTTCAACCTTAACCACCCCCCCATTTTCTCTTGCTCCTTCATTTTTTTCAGTTTTAGTTTTATATATGTCCTTAGGAGAACTGCTTTTAGAAATCTTTAAAAAATTGAAACAGGGTTTACCTTCTAAAACTTTCTATTACTTCTTACATGAAATACAGAGATTATTTTCTTCATTTCCCCATTAGGCTGTCAGTTACCTAAATTACTGCTTAATTTCCCTTCAAAGTCTGGTTACCACTTCTACCATTCTTCTGAACATAGACTCTTGCTGGTATAAAATAATCTCCTAAATATAAAATACAATGAATTTTAAGTCTCCCTCATCTTCTCATCTCTCAGGAAAATTTGGCACTGCTACTGATGTCCTGGTTCTCTCATATCCCTGGACATTTTCTCTCTGAGGTTTTCCGTTCATTCACCCTTTGCAAAATGTGAAACTTTCTCATAGGTTAGTCCCTTGCCCTCTCCTCAAGTATTCTCTTTCCTCCTTCAGAAAACTCCTGCACTCCTAACAATGCATATCTGCTTGACTAATAATTTCAAATTTGATGTCTTTTTCTCTTTATCCCTAGTTGCACATCCCAAACATCCTATCAACTATTTCTTCAAAGGTATCACCCTGTGCCACTCCAGACTCTTTCCATGTTTACCACTAATTTATACCACTTAATTTTCTCATTTCCATTAAGAGCCCTCCTATTTCTCTACTCATTAAGGCTTTAAGTCTTGGTTACCATAGCTAATGTTTATTGAGCTCCTGCTGTGTTGGATATACTAGGTTTTCTTCTTATGCAAAATCTATCATATTTTACTCTATTGAGGACCTGTAAACTTTTCCTTATTCTGACATTTCTTAAAATTTTCTATAGGAATATATTCAGTTAAAATATATATTCTGCTCTAAACATTTGTAAAAATGTTGTACTCTGTTCTATATTTGCTCATCCTCCAGACTTCTAAAGTGTTGGAGTGTTTCAGAGTTTAGTTCTTGAATTTCTTCTCTAATATATCTACATCTGCCCCCTGAGTAATCTTCTAGATAACGAACATTCAAATATTTATAATTCTAGCATCAGCCACTTGCCTGAAATCTAGCCACTCACCTCACATTTCTACTCAACATCTTTTACTTCAATAAATAATAACTAACTCAAACTTAACATGTTCAAAACTAAACTCCTGGGGAATACATCCCTCAACTGTACCCAAATCCTGTTTTTCTAGGGGCCTTCTTCAACTCAATCAGTTTCACTCTTTCAGTTGTGCAGACCATTAAAAAAAAAAAAAAAGACTCCTTTTACATCCCCAAACTAATCCTGTTAATTGTATTTCAAAATATATCTAGGGGTGGCTCAGTCTGTTAAGCCTCTGCCTTCGGCTCAGGGTGTGATCTCAGGGTCCTGAGATCAAGCCCCACGTCAGGCTCCCTGTCAGGCTCCCTGCTTAGCGGGGAGTCTGCTTCTCCCTTTGTCCTCCCTCCCCCCTTGCTTGTGTGCTCTCTCTTTCTAATAAATAAATAAAATCTTAAACAAACAAACAAAAAAACCCAAATATATCTAGAGCTCTTCCTTTCTTACCACTTTCTCTGCTACCATCCATTCAATAATTTATCTCTTATTTGGATTATTCCAAGAGCTTCCTAACCAGGTTCTCTTTCACTCCTCCTCACCTACAACTTATTTTCCACTTGTGGAGTTATTCTTAGAAAAATATATTATAAGCCCTAAGGAGTGAGTGTGGAAAGAACTGAAACATCAGCAGTGTTCCTGTTCTTGGGTAATAGAACACAATGGCCAGGTAGGAGCGGAATCCCATGATCTCCTGGGTTAGTCTTAGAAAGTATATTGTAAGCCCTAAGGGGTGACTGTGGAAGCAGCTGAAATGTCAGCAGCATTCCTGTTCTTGGGCTGTTGAACACAGTGGCCCGGTAGGCACAGGATCCCATGATCTCCAGGGGCAGGGCATAAGTTAAGAGCCATGAAAGAATGGAACCCTCGGTCTCCCCTTTCCGTCCCTGGCGATTGCTAGCCCAAATATCCTGCTCTTCCCTTATCTTACGACTGACTCCCTGTGTGCCTACGCATAGGGGAAAATGCAAGCCTGCTTCAAGGTATTTGCCATCCCTTTGTACTCCTTTCCCATGCTTGGAGGCATCTGTCCTTGCTTTTCTGATAAAAAAAATAAAACCTATGCGCATGATTCAGCTGCTGTCGCTCTCCCTTGCAGAGGCAGCCCTACACGGCCACTCAGTTTGGTGTTTGAGAACTTTATTTCAGTGCACGACGACACCACTCATAAGTCAGAATGGCCCTACTAAAACTTCCTCCTCTGCTGAAATCGCTGCAACGAAGGTCCTTAAAATGTCCTACGGGGTCCTGACTATTACTGACTTCTAGCCCTCCCTCTTAGATCACATTTCCTATCATCATCTCTCTTGTTCCTTTTGTCAAGATCAGGGTTTAGATCAGTTCCAAAACCATAGGATGGGTGTGTTTGGCCCCCTCCCTCCCAGGCAGGAACATTTAGGGGGCTGCTACTGGCACCTGGTACGGAGAGGCCAAGGATGCTGCTAAACACCCCGCAATGCACAAGACAATTCCCTACAAGTTATCTGGCCCCAAATGTCAATAGAACAGAGTTGACAAACCCTCTGCTATTGTTACAATGATGCCCTACCGATTCCCAACATTAAAAATATATTAAGAGTATGTTAAGAGTGCCAACACTCTGACATTTTCACTAAATACTGGCTCTCTCTGAAACATTTTTTTCCTGATGCCTCTCTCAAAAACATTCTTTTTCTGATAGAGGTATGCTTTTCTTGTTTGTTTGTTTTATGCAGATCTCTGTCCAACACCACCTCAGAAAACCCTTCTGTAACTATCCTGTCTACTCGCCAAGTAGCTGCTACTTTCTTTCCTTTATTATATTATCTTCAACACATATTTATTAAATCAGATATTAATTCACCGAACAATATTTTTTTGTTTTTTGGATTTTGTCTGTTTCTGCCCACTAGAATGAGCTCCATTAGAGCAGGGTTTTTTGTCAGTACTCATCCCTTATCCCTAGAAACCAAAACAGTGTCTGAAACATATAATAATGATATAATGAATGAACAGAACATGAATGAATGAATTACTTATCCAGAGCCAACTCATCCTATCCTATTAATTTCCTTCTATTTATGGTAATTTACCTCCCCAAGTTTCAAGGATTTTCCTTCTCTAATAGTGTTTACTACTTTCACCTGTTCTTTGGAATTAGAAAGTAATAACATTTCTGTTTACACATAAAATTCTAAGAGTTTGCATTTGTAACTTTAACTACTTAGCAGGAAATGCCCACCACAAACCATTTATCCAATGCAGTTTAATAGTCCACTGCTTCATAAAGTCTATTAGTAAAATTTCTCTGAATTATCAAATTTAGTTTCTACATTAGGTGCTATTTTCCTCATTGACTAACCATAAGTTTTTGGCAGCATGTACTTTTAAAATAGGACTATAACAGGGGAGCCTGGGTGGCTCAGTTGTTAAGCGTCTGCCTTCAGCTCAGGTCATGATCCCAGGGTCCTGTGATCAAGCCCCACATCGGGCTCCCTGCTCAGCGGGAAGCCTGCTTCTCCCTCTCCCACTCCCCTGCTTGTGTTTCCTCTCTCGCTCTCTATCAAATAAATAAATAAAATCTTAAAAAAAAATAAAATAGGACTATAACAATCTTTTCTAAAAAAAATCACAAGCTGTGACAATCTTGACTATAAATGTTAAATTCACATAATCAAAAATGTCCTCTTGATATTAAGGAAAAATGGTTCAGACTCATATCTTAAAAAATTAGTTATCATGAAAAAAATTTACTCTCCTTCAGACATATTTTGTTTTTATCTATAAGATTTAAGAATCCAGAGCTCCATATTAATGAATTAATTAATGGATGTTACACTTAATACAATGGGTAGAAATTAAATAGGCAGATTAATCATGAACTTGAAATGAAGAATAACTCTGTAATCCTGGAAATTATGAGTCCTAAAGAAAAGTTTTGAGTCCTAAGTATCCTTGATGTGGACAAAATTTATTCTGAGATGAGCTGAATAATAATGGCAAAGACCTTTTTTCTTTCATATCCTGCTTTCATATGTGTGTGTATACATATATGTATATATTTATACAAAGTAAGTTTGCTGCTTATATTTTCATTTTTTATTTTCTACAGTATATTTTGAAGAGCTGAACATTCCAATTTTGATAAAGTCCAGTTTATCCATTTATTCTTTTATGATTTGTGTTTCAGTGTTTTATTAAGATGTCTTTGCCTAACTCTTGGCCATAAGGATTTCTCTTATATTTTCTTATCATTTTAGGTTTTATACTTCAATCTATGATATATTTGAGGTTAATGTTTTTGTTTTTTAATTATTTATTTAAGTAATCTCTACACCCAAAATGGGGCTCAAAATCACAACCCTGAGATCAATAGTTACATGCTCTCTGGAGTCACTTAAGCCTGGGGTTCTCTTTTGGAGAAGAGTTTAATAACAAATTTACTTATATATTAGACAGAGATATTTTCACTTCAATCTCTTGTTAGGTTCAATTTTAGTAATTTGAGTTATTCAAGGTATATGTCCATTGTATCTAAAGTGGGCATAAAACTGTTCAGATAGGCATAAAGCTGTTCAGAAAGGTACTTATAGGTTTATCAGTTCTATCAATCTTTCAAAACATCAGCTTTTGGTTGCCTTGGATTTTCTCTAATGTTTGTATTCCAGTCCATTGATTTCTGCTTCTATATCTGTATTCTTCCTTTTATTCCACTTCTTTGGGATTTTCTTTTTATCGTTTAAAATTTCTTGAGATAAACAACTTCACTAATTTGATATTTTTTCTTTAATAATATAAGCAAATAAACTTAATAAATTTCCCTTTAAACATTGTATTAGAAGAATTTAATAAACTTTTATATGTTTTTATATCCATTCGATTCAAAATATCTTCTAAATTCTTCTATAAAATCCTCTTTGAACCTTGGGTAATTTGTGTGTGTGTGTGTGTGTGTGTGTTTAATATTCAAATAGTTGAGGTTTTCACAAATATCTTTCATTTCCTAATTTCTAGCAATTTACATTACATTTATGGAACATTATTTATATAAGCTAAATCATTTAAAATATGTTAAGGAATGTATTATGGCCAGGCATATTGGCTATCTTTGTGATTGTTTCATATGCACTTAAGAAAAATGTATCTTCTGTTGTTGGGTCAAATTAATTATAAATATATAAGTATAAATTCAGTCCTCTGGTTTGATGGTTGTTCAAGTCTTCTACAGTCTTACTGAATTTTGTGTCCTATCAACAATTGAGAAAGGAGTGTTAAAATATCTAACTCTAATAGTGGTTTTACCTATTTCTTTTATTCCTCTTCAGTCTGTCAGTGTACTTACATATTTTGAAGATCTGTTATTAGGGGCTTAATAAATCAGAATTGTTATAACTTTTTAATGTATTAACCATTTAATCATATGTTACATTCCTATTTATCTATAACATTTCTTGTCTTTAAATCTATTTTATGTGATATTAATATACCTATTCCAATTTCTCATAATTATTGTTTTCTGGTATACTATTTATTCTTTTTTTAAAAACTTACTTTGAAAAAAATTTAGGCTTAAAAAAGATTGCAAACATAATACAAAAGACCCAGTATGTCCTCCAACCAGTATCCTCTAGTATTGCTATCTTACATACCCAGAGGACAGTTATCAAAACAAAAAATTAATATAACAGTTTTATTAATTAAGGACTTTATTTGGATTCTATCAGTTTCCCACTATTATATTTTTCTGTTTCAGATCCAATTTAGGATTCCACATTGCATTTAGTTGCAATGCCTCCTTAGTCTTCTCCAATATGAGATAACTTCTTAATTTTGACTAATGACGGCTTTTGTATTATTTAACAGTTCATGTGGGGTTTTTTTCCCTCCTTTTGTCTGTTATTTGGTGATTTACATTGATAATTCAATGTTTCAGGAGCCTTCCATTCCTGAAATAAACTACACTTGATCTCTTTATAGGTTGCCGAATTCAAATTGTTATATTTTAAGAATTTTTGTGTTGATATTCATGACAGTATTAAACTCTAAATTTGTTTCCTGCAGTCTTTGTCATGTTTTGGTATTAGAGTAAGCCTGGGCCACATAAAATAAGTTGGGAAGGGCCTCGTTGTCTTTTTTATTCTAGAAGACATTGTATAGAATTAGTATTTCTTCCTTAAGTGTTTGATAGAATTAGTGACACTATCTGTGACTGCAATTTTCTTTTTTCAAACTTTTAAATATATAATTTCATTAATAGATAAAATTATATTATTTTTCTTGATTGACTTTTGTAGTTTTTCTCTTTTAATTAATTGGTCTATTTCATTTCATCTAAAATTTCCAATTTTGGGGGTGCCTGGGTGGCTCAGTCATTAAGCATATGCCTTCGGCTCAGGTCATGATCCCAGGGTCCTGAGATAGAGCCCCGTATTGGGCTCCCTGCTCTGCGGGAATCCTGCTTCTCCCTCTCCCACTCCCCCTGCTTGTGTTCCCTTTCTTGCTGTCTCTCTCTCTGTCAAATAAATAAACAAAATCTTTAAAGAAATAATAAATAAATAAATAAATAAAATTTCCAATTTCAGACATAGACATTTTATTTTTTTAGTAGTGTTCTCTAATTGTATTTTTAATATCTGTGAATCAGTGGTAATGTCCCATATAAGTGTTTGATTCCATGAAATTTTCTATAATCAGTGCTTCAGATTCACACTACAAATTTGTTATGTTGCATTTTCATTTTAATTTAGCTAACATATTTTTAAATTTTCTTTAAAGTGTTTTCTTTGTTTGGTCCCATGGGCTGTACTACCTAGAAAAAAATGTATAAATCCCTAGAAACAAACAACCTCCAAGGCTGAATCATGAAGAAAATTTGCACAGACAAATTACCAGTAAGGAGATTGAATCAGTTATCAAAAACCTCCCAACAAACAAAAGTCCAGCACCAGATGGCTTCACTGTAGATTCTACCAAATATTTGAAGAATACTAATCTTTTTCAAACTCTTTTAAAAAACAGAAGAGGAGGGAACACTTCAAACTCATTTTACAAGTCAAGTATTACCCTGACACCAAAACTAGGTGAGGAAAACCCCACAAGAAAAGAAAATTACAGGCCAATATCACTGATGAACATAAATGAAAAAAACCTTAACCAAATATCACACCAAATCCAACATACATTAAAAGGATCATATATGATGATCAAGTGGGATTTATTCCAGGGTTGCAAGGATGGTTCAATATGCATAAATGAATCAATGTGATATACCATTTTAAGAAAATAAAGGATAAAAATTATATGTTCATCTCAAAGATTTATACAAAAGCATTGACAAAATTTAACATCCATGTTTGATAAAAGCTCTCAACAAAGTGGGTATAGAGGGAATGTACCTCAAAGTCAAAAAGGTCATATATGGCAAGCCCACAGCTAACATTATACTCAATGGTAAAAAGCTGAAAGTTTTTACTCTGATTAGGAACAAGAAAAGGACACCCATTCTTGCAAATTTTACTCAACATAGTGTTGGAAATCCTCGGCAGTGTAATTAGACAATAAAAAATAAAAGGCATACAATAATGGAAAGAAAGAGGTAAAAGTGTCACCATTTGCAGATGACATAATACTATGTACAGAAAACCATAAAGGTTCCAACAAAAAACTGTTATTAGTAATAAATGAATTCAGTAAAGTTGTGGGATACAAAAATCGGTATACAGAAATCTGTTGCATTTCTACACACTAATAACACAGTAATAGAAACAGAAATTAAGTCTCATTTCAGTTGCATTGAAAGAAAATACGTAGGAGTAAATTTAACCAAGAGATGAAAGATCTGTACTCTAAAAACTATAAGAAATTGATGAAAGAAATAGAACTTCTGTCTTGGGGGCACACTGAACTGTGAGAACTCAGAGATTCTACATTTATCTGTGGACTTCTGTGTGTGTGTGTGTGTGTGTGTGTGCACACGCGCCTGTGGTATCCAATTGTCCTACCCTTGCTGGAAACCTATCCTTTCTCCACTGAATTTATTTTGTACCTTTTATATTTTCCACACTTGGGTGAGTCTACAAGTGGATTCTTTTATGTGTCTATCTGCTAATATCACACAATCTTGATTACTGTATCTTTATATTGAGCCTTAATATTGGATAGAGTCATTCCTCCTATTCTTCTTTTTCACAGTTCTTTTAGCCATTACAATTCCTATGCTTTTCCATATAAATTCTAGAAAAACTTTATATTAATAAAAAAAATTCTGCAAGGGTTCTGATAGGAATCACATTAAACTTATATATCATTTTATGTAATTGAAATTTCTATGCTAAGTTTTCCAGTCCGTAAGCATAATAGGTCTCTCCTTTTATTTTGTTCTGATTACTTTCATCAGCGTTTTGTATTCTCAGGTACAAGTTTTGTTACATTATTTTTTATATTTGTTAATTATGTTTTGTTAGATTTATATCTAAAGGTTTCATTTTGAGAGAGATATATTGCTCCCCATATGCACAGACATAAGAGAGCATTTCTATGTATTTTTGACACATCAAAAGAGAGAGTTAAAGCCATTACTCTGTATACAACTCAGAAAAAAGCCTGGTCTACAGCTTTACAAACCCGATTTCAATTTATACCTGGAAGTTCTAAAACTGAGATACAGGTGTCTTTCCATAGAGCAGCCTATAGGTAGGCATTGATTTGAGAAATAAATGATCTGCATGCTTTTTGTCTACTACCACCACATATACTTCCAAACTTCTTTGCCTTCAATCTTCCATTCTTGCTGCTTCCAAATTCCCGACCTACCAGCCAACCTCTTTCAAATGCCCAGAAGTCCAGGAACATTTATAACTCAGGATACTTTTCCTCTCATGCCAGGTTATGACCTCACAAATTGGTCAAAACCCTGTTGATTAGGAAGGTTTACCTCCATGCTTTTTCAGGACCATCTCTAGGCAAAGCTGGAGTGTAGCAGCAGTTTATTTTCATCCCTCAAGCCATCCCAACCACAAACCAGGCCAAGATTTTTATTCCAACTCTATCACTTGGGCGTAGATAATACTCCACAGAGTTATCAGCATGTGTTGAGGGAGAAACTCCAATAATAGTAGGTGACTTGGGACTCCATAACAACCTCTTTGATACTTACATTCTCTAGGCTAGTTCAGGCCCAATCCTGAATAAACCACTTCTATATTACCATACTTTACTGATATTCTTACCCGAATTTATGACTTGGTAGACCCTTTCCGACTATATAATCATTTGATGTCCCATGTTAGGTGTCCATATCTACTTAGGGGCCAGCACCATAGCAGAAGTTGCTTTTCAGGTGGTAAATCTTTATCTGAGGAATATGGCATAGCATTATTCCAGAGCCTTTAGGGTTCTATGCTGCTGTAACTCGTCTAATAGGGCTTCAAAAATTCAGAGAAAGTCCTTATGTACCACAGGTACCTAGAACACCATGGAATCTGTTGGGTTGCATGCCCCAAGAAGTAAGGCCCAATGGTATCATAACTCAAGTCTCTTACAGAGCTCCCTCTTATACTCTGGGCCACTTTCAAAATTATGGTTCTTCCAACACATCAACAAAATCAAAAAATGATTTTCTGCAGTATTCTTACATCTGGTATGTATTATCTCCAAAATCTGAAAAGGCCTACAAGTGATGTGTCTCTTAGTGTTTAGGAAGCACAAGGTATAATGACATATTCATTACTTTGGAGAGGTCTCAGCATATGAACACAATTAAAAACTTAAGTAATATGGCATGTCCCTGAATTTTTAGAGGCTTTATAACTACCATCTGGTGTGAAAGTGTCTTTACTGGGGCATTCCAAGAACTACAACTTCTGCTCCAATCAATATGATGGCATCAGTATAGTGGGACCATAGAGATGGCCTGCAGAATATCCAGATAATCAAGTTCCCTCCAGACTATATTATCAAAAAGAGTGTAGGACCAACAAGCATATGAAGAGGTATTCAACATCACTAATTATTAGGGAAGTGCAAATCAAAACCACAGTAAGATTCACCACTGAGATGGCTCCTACCAAATAAAGAAAAAAATAAAAACATGATATAAGTGGTGGGGAGGATGTGGAGAAATTGGAACCCTTAGGCACTGTTGGTAGGAGTATAAAATTGTGTAGTCTCTATGGAAACAGTGTGGCAGTTTCTTAAAAATTTAAATGTGGAATTACCACATGATTCAGCAATTTCACTTTGAGTATATAGCCAAAAGAATTGAAAGCTGGGTCCTGAAAGCTATTTGCAAACCGATGTTCATAGCAGCATTATATGAGTAGCCAAGAAATGGAAACATTTAAATGATTCCATTTATATGAAGTACCCAGAATAGGCAAATTCATAGAGGCAGAAAGTAGACTGGTGATTGCCAGGGAGTTGGAGAGGTTGGTGGTAAATGGGAAGTCACCCCTAATAAGTACGAGATGTCTTTTGGGATTCTAAAATTGATTATGGTGATGGTTGCACAACTTCATGAATATATTCAAAACCACTGGATTGTGTAATTTAAGTGGTGGAACATATGGTATATGAATTATGTCTGAATAAGTGTTCACCAAAAAAAAAAAGTATAAGAAAGTTACTACGGTCCTATAGCAAGAATGAGTGTATAGGGGTGCCTGGGTGGCTCAGTTGGTTAGGTGACTGCCTTTGGCTCAGGTCATGATCCTGGAGTCCCAGGATCGAGTCCCGCATCAGGCTCCCTGCTCAGCAGGGAGTCTGCTTCTCCCTCTGACCCTCCTCCCTCTCATACTCTCTATCATTCTCTCTCTCTCAATAAATAAATAAAAATCTTTAAAAAATAGACTATGAGTGTATATGCCTGCTGTGATTGTTGCTGTTTTCTTTCTTTTTAAATATACATTAATGCATTATAGCTAGTGTACTTACCAGTGAGAGACTGTGTACCTCTAGTATATTGTCCATTACAGAGGTTCTTCCAATTTCAAGAGGGCCTTGGTTTAGCAGACTAACAAAATGAATAGCAATTTTTATTTCTTTATCTCTGAAATAAACCCTACCTGACTCCCATTTCATTATACCAAAGCCCAATTCAGACTAGATAGCCAAACTAAAAATTTTATTTGTGCTTTAGAGCTAATGACCAATGTGAGCAGCTGAATATTTCACTAATGATAAAACTTTCAGACACTGTAGAAGTCAGGCAAATAAATCTATTTTTGGGGAACAGTGTTTTTGTTTGACAAAATATAATCCATAATACTGATGAGTATCTACCTATCTGTCCATTCATGAACTATATCATGAGATTGTGTATGAGTATGTATATAAGTGTTTAGTTTTAGTTAACACTTCGTCCCTTTTCCAGAGCTGGAGAAAAAATGAGATGGAGTAGCACATCTTTGCCACTTTCAGCTACCACATTTTAAGCCACATGGCAATAGATTATTTTAAAAAATCTGGCATTGAATGTATATATAACTTAAAAACTTCCAAAATGAAGCAACTCAAGAAAAGTCTGTTTTAAATGCTTTCTAGGTCTTAAAGCAAACTTTAAAATGCACTATGTCATCTTCAGAAATTATTTCCATTTGATTAAAAAAACATTGCTATTAATTTTACATTTTCCTTAGTTTTATCAATTCTCTTCTTTAAAAATGTTCAGTGAGATGGAATAGGATATGAACTTTACCATCATTTACCAATCAAGCTAGAGACTGTCTACAAATCAAGACCAAAGAAATCCTTCAAAATCTTTTGAGACAATAAAACCTCTTTATATTGACATTTCAATTCTAGGGATAACTGTGAGGAAAATTTTTCTAATTCTCATATCTCTCCAGCCTATTTTATCTTGCCTAAGTGAAGCATAGTGTTAAGCAATTAGGTAATTTAGGGGAAAAAAATCAGCTATGTATGACTGTGGCTTTGACTTTGAAGGTCACAGAATAAAAGGCATTGTAAGGGTTATTATTTCAATTTCACTCTGATGGAGAGACAATGAGGGCAATAAAATGTTAAGCTTTTTCTGTTTTTAAGAGGCCAAAATGAATGTAGAATTTAAGGTGTTTTTGTGTGTATGTATGACACTCCTGAAAATTGACCTTAAACTTTGAATATCTCTAAATTTTAGATTAAATGTTACTTAGGTATTTCTAACATTGTCCATATTCTTCTAAGTCAGTTTCTTCTTAACATCACAGTTAGAAGCAGACAGCTGGCTGACAGTTCCAGAGATCCTCCTACTCTAATTAAATAGGAGATTATTCTCTTCAATGGTCCATGTTGCTGTGTTTAATATCAGCAAATGACATTCACGATGACCTTTTACACTTGGTGACAAGTAGGATTCCAGGAAGCCTTTGAATTACCCAATGTAATAGGTAAAATGCCTTCCACATCACAGTAAAATTATTAAAGGAAAAAAAGGAAAACATCATTTTCAGGTGTTAGTTTTGCCAAAATAGAGGAATTCTGACATTGTTTCCATGTGGATATAAAATAACTTTTAAAAAAGACTTATATATCCAGACAGGAAAATTATTTTTTAAAAAGATTTTATTTATTTATTTGAGAGAGAGAGAATGAGATATAGAGAGCATGAGAGGGAAGAGGGTCAGAGGGAGAAGCAGACTCCCTGCTGAGCAGGGAGCCCGATGTGTGACTCGATCCCGGGACTCCAGGATCATGACCTGAGCTGAAGGCAGTCGCTTAACCAACTGAGCCACCCAGGTGCCCCAGACAGGAAAATTATTAATAATATTTTCTCTTTTTATTCTATTTTTCTATATTTTATTTTTTATTTTAATCATGTATAAGTATTACATAAAAGGCCAAAAGTTTTGATTTTGTCCTTTATTTTTCTATTGGGTAAGCCCCTATGTTCTTTTTGCAGTTAATCATTAAATGTTTTAATAATGGGAATTTCCTTAAAAAAAAGATTTGTGGCCCATTTTATGTTCCCCAATAACATTTATGTTTCAAATCTAGTAGTTATCTCTCAGACCTTATCTTATTTGACCTCGTAACAATGTTTGGCATTGGTCATCATCTTCTGCATAAAATACTTTCCTCTTTTGTCTTTCAGAAAAATCACTGGATTTCCTCCTACATTTCTGAACATTTTTCTTAGTCTCTTTTTGTTGGTTTCTCCAGACCTCTAAATGTTGGGTTGTCCCAGGCCTTAGTCCCTGTACCTTTTCTCTCTATAAAATCATCTAGTCTCATGTTTTAAAACACCATTTGCTGATTATTCCTGCCTTTACATCACTGTTTAATTCTAGAACCAGTTATCCAATTGCTCATTCAACATACACTTGGATGTCCAGTAAAGATCTCAGATTTGGTGTATCCATAATTGAGCTCTTCTATCTTTCCCAACTCAGTTAATAGTAACTCTATTTTAATTGCTGAGGCCAAAACACTGGTACCAAGTTCAGGTCCTCTCTAAATTTCATAGCTCACTCTGGTCAGTCAGAAAGTCTATCTACTGTACCCTTAATACACGGGTCTCCAATGCTATCCACAACTAAAGCATTGGCATGAAATTTTTCATAAGCCAAAATGATGGTATAAAGCAAGAAGCAATTACCATTAATTCATATGGAAAGTTTTTTAGTGTTTCCAGACCCCAAAAATGACTTCTTTTAGGCTTTTCTGATACCTTAGGATACATCTTGCCAAGGAATATACAAAATAAATCGAGATAAAGCACAGATGCTCACAGACACAATTCAAAGCTATGGCAAATTGGTGCTGAGTTGCTGAGTGTAGTTCCCGGGGAAGGAGCTTGGTGATGCCACTCTTGCTCCTGGGAGTTTGCGGCAAAACAATTATTGAATGCTATTTTTGCTTTCTGTCTTTTTTCCTGAAAGCAAAAATCCTCTGAATTTCTTTTGGTTAGCAAAAAACAGGTACTAATATAGGTGTTTTGTAAAAGTGAAGTGGCTTATCGAAAACTTTCAAAAAACAGGGTATACCTCTATTCAGAATTCCATCACTTCTAATTTGACCACCATCACTAGTTTGGTTGAAACCACCAACAATCCTCACCTTCTAACTGGTTTCTTCAGTTTATCTTCACTATAGCAACCAGAATAGTGTTCTTTAAATATGAACCCAATACTCATCTTCTGGTCAAAATTTCCCAATGACTTCTCCTAGCACCGAGGAAAAGCCAAAATCCTTATTATAACCTAAAAGGCTCTACCTCATCTGGCTGCTCGTTAATTTTCCAGCTTTCTCTCCTGTTATGCTCCTTTTGCTTTTGTTCCCTCTGCTCCTGGCTGCTTGGCTTTTCTTGCTGTCATGTCTTTTTTCCCCTTTCCTGTATTTGGTAAGACATTTGCTTACGCTCTTTTACCATAATCCTATTTAAAATTCACATTTGTGAGCATTTTTCTGTTATAGTCCCATTGCTATTTGCTTTACTGGATCTTGAAGAATTCTGTAAGTGCTCCATACAGTACCACCACCAAGGTAACTACCACCAGTGCGTCTAGTAAGCAAGTGTAGCTCTAAGTATACAAACAGATCAGATGTTGGAAAAGCATGTAACATTTTTGCTAATTCCTTTCAGAAATGTCAAACATTTTTTGACAGGTCTTATCTTTACCTTCAAGGAAAAAGTCTGGGAGACATACAGTTGTACCAGAAATATATACAAATTGGAGGAAACATATACCATGGGAATATCTAGATAGCATCGAATTTGAACCTCTATTTCTTTGATTTTTATTATAATGGCATTCTTTATGTAACAGAAACAAATTCTGATTGCATATAGAACATTTACTATTTTTTCATCCTATTTTAGTGTGCCTTTTCTTAGATGAGCTTATTTATATTAAATCTCAGGATTGGTAATTAAGAGATTACCACACTTCTCATGAAAAGTATGCTAAGAAATAGACGTTAAGTTGTCAAGCTAAGAGATTCAGCTTGCTGTCTTTATGCATCTCTGATAACCAAGTAACATGCTTTCATTTCCCCCCACAAATGATGTCAATCCAGAATTTTAAATTTTTGCCACTAAATTCTTAACCAATCATTTAAAAAACTAGAAGTCATTAGAAAAATACATCTAATAAAATGAATTCACAAACTCTTCAAACTCTAACTTAATCCAAGAATTTTACAATTTACTATAAATGTTGCAAAAATCTCCAGGGTATGCAGAGGGTAAACTAGACATCTGGAACATAAGAATAATTATGGGAAATATTTAAAAAGTAATTAAATCTCAAAATCTATGTGTTGATGAATGACTGCTTTTTCCTGTCCCACTTTAGCATTTGCATCTGCATAAAATCAAAGCTTTACAGGATAATTTTTTTTTATGGGAAAAAGAAATAGCTATAGCAAATGGAAGCATACCTCTACTGTTCAGAACTCTCACAGTCATAGTGGCCTACCTAAGGTTATCAGTGTTTCCTTTATCATCTTTCTTCACTCCTGAACAACGTGTACAATGACTATCACTTAGCTAAAAAAAAAAAATTCTATACTTAATCTTTGATATTTAGAATAAAACAAATCTTTGAAGATTGCATTACATCTCATATAAAAACTTTGTGTTAGTATTCTCCCTATTCATAATTTCTAGAAATGTACACTGTGGTATGGCATATGTACATAATACTTCTCAGTATACCAAGGCAGTTAGCTTGAGCTTTCATCTCTATTACACAATTAAGGAAGTTTAAACTAAACAATATCAAAGTTTCTGTGCTCTCCAAAACGCGTAGGTATTAAGCATGTGTTGTTATTCACAGTCATTGCAAAGGCCTTTTTAAATTTTAAAAGCTTGCCATCTAGAATTTAAAGTCCTCTTCTACTCAACTTCATCACAACCATGCCTTATCTTTCACCTCAGTGGAAACAATCATCCATTGCTTATGTTAGTCTTGTCCTTCCAGAAGTGGACCCCAAGTTGGGAGTAAGCACCAAGAGAAATATTAGGTAAAAAACAGGTCAGAAAACAAAGGGAGTGGAGCTGGGAGCCATCTGTCTGCAACACAGGTCTAACTTATGAAAAAGAAATGGAAGGAAAAAAAAAGCTTCTTAGACTGTAACTTAGATTTATGGATATTCAGCAGGGCTGGTGGGGCCTCAAAGGGCCAAAGTCTGTCATCAGAGCAAGAGTAGGTCCTCCTTAGTATCCCTGCCATGCTCAGTTACTACCTGACAGCAGCCTGTGGGAAGTATATCCTTAACATGAACACAATGATAGTTTTAGGGCATGGTAGTTGGGGTGGTCAATCCATTGGGCTTCCCATAGTTAGAGATGTACAAAGTGCATTTTCCTCCAGTATGGAAAGTACGTGCTAATACCACAGAATCTCATAGGAAATAAAACACAGATTTTTTTCCCTACCCAACAGAACGCTATGCTATATAGGTAGCCAGCTACTGGATAGATTGTATATAGATTACATAGATAGATGATGGGTAGGTAGGTAGGTATAGATTAAAAGTGTGTCTCTTGTCAGAATCTCCCAGCAGAGAAAGCCCATTTGTTACTAACAGAGCTGACAACTGGAACCGATTTGTGTAGTCAATCTCCTTTTGAATAACCCAGGACAACTCTTTGTCCTTAAAATACAGGTCAGGTGGTTGAATTTTCCTGAACACTATTGTTGTGTAAGGGAAATCACTAGACCCTAAGCCAAAAAGAATAACTCAAAATTCCCCTCCTCACCCAGTTTCCTCTAGGCTTTTCCTGTCAGCCAAAGCCTCATCTACAATGGCACTCCAAAACTTTCTAGGTCTACTTCCAAATCCTGGCCTCTCTCAGGCTGTAATGTTTTAAGTTATAATGCTGTTCGATTTTCAAGAGTTAATCAGTTTCTTAGATTATAAAATAATGCCTATGACTTTATATATAAGATTTATAGAAGGGTTTTAAATTTTCTAATAAAAAATTAGTATTTCACAAAAATTATCTATCATTGGTTACATGATTAATGTATAGTTTTTTAGATGTGGATTGTGACTATAATTTGCTAGTAATATTGCTAATAGCATATGGCTTACAAATTATGTATATTTTCCTACAAGGTTTATTTTCTGGAATTATCTCTGAGGCTAGAGCATGTCATGTGTTATATCTTGTTTTCTTTCATTAATTAGGGAGGAGTTAGCACAGGGTAAGGCTGTAGGTCATAGCTAAGTAACAAAGCTCACCGGGTGGAAAATACCAGGTACACAGACATAATCGTAATGAATATAAAATCTGCTTCTAAGAGTGAGCCTTTATTATCCCAACCTAAAAGTGGTTGCAATCATCTTCTATCTTTTGTTTAGGAGTCATATCCTGAATTTCATATCTGTCCTCTATATAGTCTACCATTAGGTTGACATATAATGCTGTTTATTACTTTTTGATTAAATAATTCTACATTCTAAATGAGGCCCATATAGTTTTTTCTCAGAAAAAGTCTCTGTGTTCTTGCTCACAAAATGTCAACTAGGATTAGAGAATATTGGCATTAGATGCACCTTGTCAATTATCCTATTAATCTGTTCTTGGCATTCATTCTCTCTGTATGTTCTCCATAGCTTACTTCCATGTGATGGAGACTGGGAAGAATGACATGTTAGTCATCTTCTGCTTCATATTTATGATAACAAGGAGTTCCTCACTAAATTTCTATTTTTCATATTGTGCTCTCTTTTATTAACCTGTAATCCTTTCATTTTCATTAATTTGACTTATTCGCATTTTGTGGTATTAGAGAAAGTTTGTTGTTGTTTCCTTATGCCTTATGGCAACCCATTAGATATGTGAAAAGAGTGTTTATATCCCTTTTTAAAGTTTTTGTTTAACATAAAAGGCAATTTTCAGTTCTTACCACCATTCCTCTTGTTACAATTTCGAGACTAGTCATTTTTCCCATCAATATTCTTATGAATTCCGGTTTGCCATTTGAGAGTGTCCCAACTAGATGAATACTATAACTCCAGGAATGTAGGAACTGAATTTGAGAAAGAAAATATGTAGTCTTAGTGCTTATACTACCAGGCTATCAACACTTGAGTAATTTTGTGAGTGGTTACATTGTGTTGAGCATGGATAATCCCAGACTGGAAAAGAGTAGCTTAGCCCAAACTGCCAAAAATAGCATCATCAGGAGGGGAGTAGAAATCACAACTGTGGAGAGAGGCCAATGATTCAAGCCAGTTTAATGCATTAGGATAACACACCATGGGGTGTGTGTTTGTGTGTGTGTATGTGTGTGAGACTTGCAAAATCGTAAGTCAGAAAGCCCCTGAATAAATCAGAAGAATTGGAGATGCCTTAGAACAGGGAATTCTTCGTGGTTATTTTGTGTGGTGCCTCCTTCCCAGCTCCAATGCATACCTACAAGAAGAAATGCTTTTTTTTTTTGGTGAATGTACCCAATTTGGGAGACTTTGTGTCATGAGCCTTCAGCTTTACATTTAAATGGTAGCTATTTGTTATCTCCATTTCCATGTGAGATCATAGAAGCACCTATGTTTATACGCCTTTATACCTTGCTCCAAATTGTACAAGCACACCTGATTTTGTGTGTTGTGATGCTCAAAGTGTTATATTGAAAAGAGACTGATAAAAATTAAAAGTAAAGAAAATCATGGCTGAAGAATTCAGTTTGATCAATAGACATTAAGGGGTTATTATGAGGAATGTTAAGCTATTTTTTTTCCAAATTCATTGAGAATAAAATATATAAACAGGACTTTAATAGTAGTAGAGAAAACTTATAACAGCCAAATAAAAAAAAATAATTAATTAAGCATCCACCATTTACTTAGTATGTTGCTAGGTATTAATACACAAATCATGCTCTAAATGAAATATTACAACCACCATTTTATGGAGGAGGAAATGGCCCCTTAGAGAATTAATTCAAGTTCTCGAGATTACACATGCTATAAATGATGTAGTCAAGACTGAAATTAAAATCCGTGTGCCCCAAATACTTGTGGTTAGGCTACTATGCAGTAACAAAATTTCCAAAAATACTCCCTGTTAAAATTTTAAATACATTCCCAGAAGATGCATTTGTCCATGTATTGATAATGATGCATCAAATCAGAAATTTCATATGTTGGAACTTTCTGAGACCTCTTTTAAAGTCCATTATTTTCTTATTCTAGGAATCTCCTCTTGAGTTGACAACTCTGTTCCAAAAATGGCCGCAGAAATTAGAAGTTATAAATTAGAATTTGGAAGTTATAAATTATGAATGAAAAATGAATTAGGCTAAGTCCTATTTAGTGTGTTCTCCATGAAAAAAAAACAATTATGTTAGCCTTAATCATAATATAATCAGGTAGATGCATAAAATGATGCTGAGGGAAAATTTTTCTAACTAAAGAAGAATAATTTTCATACATAAATTATTGCCAGGCAGTTATCTAGCCAACATAACAGTTTAAATCTATGGAAGTTGAAATAGAAAACATCAATTTTAAATCACAGAATGAGGAAAATTTAACCACAAAATGATATCAAATGAAATATATTTAAATAAAAAAGGAACACAAACTATAAAAAAAGAATGATCTCATTTTTTTAAGGTTTGATATTCCACAACCTTGACCATCTGGAATACGAAATCCAGAAAAAATGACCTCTTAGCAATAAAATGATGCATTTAAAGTTTTTGTGGTTAACTCTTAGATGAAATCTTCAAAGAGATCTTTGCACACAATACTGCAAAGGCAATTACCTCTTTTCCCAGGCCAGAGCACATTGGAGGGGAATGAACTCGTGGGTACAGAAAAAAGTAGTTAGTTGTAAAGCAGTTTCAAGAAGTGAAAACCTACAGCCTGAAATTGAAGTGAAAAGATAAATATCTGCTGAAACAGAAAGGAACTTTGTGAAGCACAGCCATTTATTATAGGGTAAACAGTTCTAAATTCTTCAATTGCCCCTGAGGATATGGAGGGTGCAATAGTCTGAAGGAAATGTGCTCATATTAATGTCTCTGTGTCAAAAGAAAAAAGTAACTGTGCTCAGTAGTCTCTGAGCACCATAGGTCACTTTGAGTACTAAACAGAATTAGTCACACTTAATACTCGACTATTCAATTTTTCCAACAAGGTATATTTTTTTAAGAGGAAAAACAATCACTTTTTCCTACTTTCAGTTTTCTTTCTTTCCCCATCATTTCAATTTGCTCTTTAAAAAAAAAAAATCGCTTTCCTTTGCAGTCACTTACTTGCTCCACCTTCCCTCCTCCAGTTCTTCTATAGCTATAACAAAGCATAAGGAACTCCAGGAAACAGACAGACAAACCTATCCTTTCTGTGATCAGCTCTTCTGTCAGGCAAGCTGATGCAGTAAATCTCTCAAAAGACAAATTTGTCAGTTGTTACTAAAACAGCATGTGAATTCCATTCTCAGTGACTCTGTGAGAACACAAAATGCTTAGGGAAAAGTTAAATTTTAAAGTTACCAATATGGGAAATGCATTAGAAAGAATCAGGTCAGAGAGGCAAAAACTCAATTATAATCCCCTAAATTGAGACAGCGAAAATCTCAACTGACCCAAATTTCTTGGCTCCTAGAATCAGCTACATTTATATTTGAAATGAGTTGAAACCCGAGCTGTGCTGGCAGCCTAACACCTGCTCCCTTTTTTCCCCTTGGGTGGCTGAAGTAATTACCCACCTCTACCTGCACCAGCCTAGGATCTGTGAAATGTTGGTCATGTAGAGTCAATCATTCCCATGTTCTAAGGTGCCAAATGATCATCTGCTAGTCAGAATTGCAACATTGCTGGCAGGCGAACCTACCAGTTCATTTCATTTTTGAGTCTGGTCATGCCCAAATATTCCCTGGCCAATTAGCCTTTGTTTTCTACAGTTATATACCCTATGGAAAAAAATTATAACTTAGCCAAAATGTACTTTCTAAGTATAAGATTTTTAAACCAATTTTACACATGATTACATTTTAGAAATATTCTCAATTAAGCCTTTGAATATAGTCATGCTGTCCTCAGAACAAACACGTACACAGTTGAGAATATTGCTTCTCTTTATAAGCACACAATTGTGCCAACTCTGTGGAATATTTATCAGATTAGCCATGGCAGACTTTAATTTATAGTTCCAACCTCAGCCATAAATCTGTCCTACCTGTGTAAAATCATGAACAAGGCGAGCAACCAAGTTATAACATCACTGTATATCATTGGAAGCAAAACATCTAAGCAAAAAAAAAAAAAAAAATTTGGAACTTTGTTTTTCTGTAATACACTGTATAACTAAGTAAAATCCCTACTTTTTCCTGTTCCATTCCATATTCTTGACTAGTGGAATAGAATCACTATTTCTTATCAGAGGATATTCTGTGGCTTATACTGACAGTGCAAGCATTTTTTTTCTTCATCTGGTGAAAAGATACAAATGGACTCAACAGACTAGAACATGGCTGTGCACAAATGAGGATGAAATGATAGGAAATCTGAAGCTGAAGAGTAGAAAATACATGGAGTCCATATTATGTCATCTGAAAATTTTTTGTAAAGGACATGGCAATATATCTGTTGAGACAAAGAGAATTAGGTTGGATTTAGATGCTTGAGGGAAGAGAAATTTATACAAGTATTTTGACAAAAGGAGAACCACATGAAGGGGAACAAGTTGGTTATGAGTTGTCAAACATAAAACAAGTCTTTAGCCAAAAAACAGACAAAAGGGGCTGTATTATATGAGTTAATTTTTTTTTAATTAAAGATTTATTTATTTTGAAAGAGAGTGAGCATGCAAGCAGGGGGAGGGGCACAGGGAAAGGGAGAAGGAGAGGAATCTCAAGCAGACTCACCACTGAGTGTGGAGCCCATCACAAGGCTCGATCCCAGGACACTGAGATCATGACCTGAGCCAAAATCAAGAGTCAGATGCTTAACTGACTGAGCCACCGAGGTGCTCCACAAGTTAACTTTTTATTACTAAATTTATTCAAGCCACTGGTACACTATTGTGTCCCTCCTTAGATAGTATAACTATGGATATATAATAGAATGCTGAAGTAGGGGAAGGAACTCACCCACTGGAGAATATCTAATAGGTGTCCATCATTAGTCTAAGAACTTTATATTAATTCAGTCAACTTAACAACTCTAAAACTGATATAACTTTATATAACAAATGAAGGCACAGCACAAAAATTGGCCTTATGTTTACACACCTACTTTAGTAAAAGGCACTATTTTTGCATGTAGGAAAAGGTGAAAATAGGTAAAGTTATAGAGCTACACATGAAGATAATCAAGCAGTAGAGAACAAGGTCTTTAACACATGATTGTTAAACTGAACACTACCCCTATCCCTCCTGTACCCATTGCTATTAATATTTTGAAATAATGTATGTGTTTAAAGTAGTTATTAGAAAAAAAATTAAAATATACTCTTGCATAAAAAAAATAACAGCTGCTAAGGTGGAATGTGAACTTAACCCCCTTGGAGATGAATTTCTTAATTTACAAAAGAGGAAGGACAAGGCTCATTTACTGAGGCTTTTGTGAGGAAAAGCTAATTAATTATTATACTTTATGCATTTGAAGTGATTACTGGTGAAGTGCTTTCAAATATAAGCAGCTAAATAAAAGTTTAAAATGTCTAATGAAATTTGAAAACTTTTAGTAAAAACTAAATATATTGGTATTTTTAAATTGCTTAAATTATTTTGATATTTTTGTGTCTCTATTCTATTAATTGCAATACTGTGTATAGATGAAGATTGTAATAGCTGCAAACATAAAACCATAATCATGTTTTACCATCAATTATACATAACAAAAATATTATATAATGTTACATAATATAATATCATATGTATAGTATTGTTATGAACAAACTGAATGTTTGTGTCCCCCCAGAATTCATGTGTTGAAACCCAATCTAAGAATGTGGTTTCTTGGGGCCTTTGGAAGACCTTAGAATTAGATGAGGTCCTAAGGATGAAGCCCTAATGACAGACTTAGTTTTATGAATCACAGAGAACTTGCTTCCCTTTTCTGCTCTCTACATGTGAGGGTACAAACAGAAGTTGGCAGTCTGCAACTCGAAAGAGGGCCCTCACCTGTATTCAAAGATGCTGGCACCCTGATCTTAAAGAAATACCATAGACTGGATAATTTATAAACAACATAAACTTATTTCTTACAGTTCTGGTGGATGGAAGTCCAAGATCAGGTCCAAGACCACTTCCATCCACCAGAACTGTGAGAAATAAGTTTATGTTGTTTATAAGCTATCCAGTCTATGGTATTTCTTTACAGTCCAAACTAAGACAAGTTTTATATTTATATTGACTCATATGTGAACTGAATACACTACATATTAACTTTGTGAAGTAGAGCTGATACTTTAAACAAAATTTGTTAACTTGGCAGAGTAGCTTTTATATTCCAAACTCTGTAATACAAGATGGATAATCATACTTTTTAAAGGTGCTTACTATCAAAAAACAAAAAACAAAACAAAAAAAATAAAGGTGCTTACTGTCTAGTGCTTACAGAGATATAAAAATATCATTTGGTGTGAGCTGAGAAAAAGGAGAAGTGAATAATAGAGCATTTGGGATATTTTATATGACCAAAACCAAAATAATTTAGATTAGTTGAAACATTCTGACTCAGGCAGATATAAGAAATAATGGGAGTAGATTCAGAGTAGAGGGAGTCAGTGGGTAAACACATGGGAAAACAAAAAACGGGAAGTAGTCCATATTTTCATTCATTTATCCACTTATATTGATAAGATATATTGATAAGAAAAATACCTGCTTAAACAAAATATCCAAATAATTTCCAATGTGAAATGATGTCAATCGGGCAAGAGGTTTCTTATGAAGTGACTCTCATTTTCTACTCATTCTTACCCTAATTCAATTTGTATATTGACTTACATTAGAAACTAGATGACATATTTAATAAAAGTGTGGTCAGCGAAAAAAGGTAATAGAAGCAGTAACTATTTTATTTAAAGGATTTGGATTTCAGAAGAGATACTATTAGTTTAAGAGGATGGCCTAATTATCAAAAGATGGAAAATAAACTGTAATATTAGATATTATAAATTTATTTCTGTATCTGTGTTGCATATACCTAACCAGTGTTTATAGATAAATTACATTTATTTGTCCTTTAAATTTGTGATGGATTTTTTATGCACTTTCTTTGTATTATTCTCATATTTTATCATTGTAACAACTATATTATGCAATACCATTATCCACCTGTTGTCAATGAGGAAATTCATATCGTGAGTTAAAAGAAAACAAATTTGCACAAGGACATATAGCTAAGATATTTCAGAACACAGTTTGAACCAAAACAGTCTGGAGCCTAAGTCACACATTTGAAAATATTAGGGGATGATATGTACAGGAAAGGTAGTGTAAGAAGTTCTGAAAACTTCTACATAAAAGCAATGAGAACATTGGCAAAATTTGTCAAAAAAAATCAACATTTTCAGAACTCTAGAAATTAAAATATTTCAGCATTCCGGGGTACATTTAAAAAAATCAGAATCTCAGTAAGAACAGCAGGTATTTTGACTTTGTAACTTATTCATCCCCCTCTTCCAGCATGCACCTATTACAGATTGAATTGTATACCCTCAAATGATATTTGAAGTCCTAACCTCCAGTTCTCTTAAGTGACCTTATTTGGAAATAGAATCATTGCAGATGTAATTAGTTAAGATGAGGTCATATTACAGTAGGGCAAGCCTTTAATCTCATATGACTGGCATCCTTATAAAAGAAGACAGAGACACAGAGGCAAGGGGAGCATGTGATGTAATGACAAAGGCAAAGACTGAAATGCTAAGCTGAAAGCTGAGGAATAGCAAGGATTAAAAAGCAGTAGAAGCTTAGAAGAGGCAAGGAAGGAATTTCCCTTACAGGTTTCAGCCAGTCTTGATTTTAAATTTGTAGCCACCAGAACTGTGTGATAATAAATGTCTGTTGTTTTACCCACTCATTTTGAGATCCTTTGTTATGGCAGACCTAGGAAATTAATACAGCACCTGACAAAATACCCCTAAAATACATGAAGCAAAAACTGTCACATGACTTCCAGTTTCTTCAGCATGTAGGGAGCTTAGAAGTTACCACTCTGTCCTAACAAGTAAAAAGCTGAACAGACTAAAAATCAACAACTCTTCTTGGATCCTTAAGAGAGAGGAGAATATAGGATAAACTGCTGCCCAAAGATTGAAGAGACTGACAAGCAAATACTAAAACTAACAACAACAACAACAAAAAGCCAATTTACCAGAGCAGAGACTCAGGAGAAGAAACCACAATGGGAACCAGTGCCAGAGTAAGAAATCCTGAACTGTAACTGATGAATTGCTGGACGCTCAATGTGAAATCCTGAACTGTAACTGATGAATTGCTGGAAGCTCAATGTGGACAACAGTGAGAGTTAAAAATACCAGAATGATTGACTAATAGGAAGGCCTCCATATTACTGTGAGATTTACCTCAGGAAGTCAGCCAGGGTTCCCACAATGAATACTGGAGAAAGAGCCCCTCAGGCTTCTGATAAGGAGAGGACAGAGAAACCATTTTGAAATATACTAGAGAGCACTCTGTTCCTCTTAATAAAACCTGACCTAAGAGGAAACTAGTTAACTAGAATTTAACCAGCTGGGCATTATTAGAACCTAACTGACACGGGAAAAGGAATTACCCTACTCCAGGTGATTTTCCTTCCATGTGGGAGAAAAGAAATACATGACTGTAGCCCCCTCTAGCCACTTGTCTCATTAAGCAGGGAGAATAAAACCAAAAATTCTTGTGACGTTCACAGTGCAGAGGCCTAAGCTGAGACCTAGTTACAATAAAGAATGTTTCCCATCCCTCCACATCTCACCATCATATTCTAAAAGCCTATTAACAGTTATTCCTTTTGCCCAGTACATTATGTCTTGCTATCAAGAAGAAGTACAAGGCATACCAAAAGGCAAAAACACAGTTTGGAGAGAAAGAGCAAGCATCAGAACCAGACATGGAGGGATGTTGGAATTATCAGACCAGGAATTTAAAACAATTATGGTTAATATGCTAAAATAGAGAGCAGACAGGGACAGATGGGTAATGTAAGTAGAAAGATAGAAATACTGAGAAAGAACCAAAGGAAAAATAAAAGACTAGTGATAAAAAGCACAGTAACAGAAATGAAGAATGCCTTTGATGGGCTTGTTAGTAGACTGAATACAGCTGAGGAAAGAATCTCAGCACTAGAAGATACATCAATAGAATCCTTGAAAACTGAAAAGCAAAGAGAACAAAGACTGAAAAACATAGAACAAGAATAGAACAGAATATCCAAGAATTGTGAGACAACTACAAAAAGGTGTTACATACACATAATGAGAATACCCGAAGGGGAAGAAAGTGTGAAAGGGACAGAAGAAATATTTGAAATGATAATGACTGAGAATTTCCCCCCAAATTAATGTCAGACATTACATCACAGCTTCAAGAAGCTCACTTGCCAAAAGATAAAATGCAAAAAATAAATAAATAAATAAATAAAACCCTATACTTAGGCATATCATTTTCAAACTATAGAAAATCAAGGATAAAGAAAAAAATCCTGAAAGAAACCAGAAGAAAAAAAATAACCTTACCTGTAGAGGAATAAAGATAAAAAATTACAGCCAACTTCTCAGAAACCATGCAAGCAAGAGGAGAGGTGAAATGTTTAAAGTGTTGTGAGGGGAAAACCCACTAACCCAAAATTCTATGTCCTGTGGAATTATCCTTCAAAAGTGAAGGAGACAGTGGCGAGTGAGTGAAATGAATGAAAGGCTTCAAAAGATACAAATTTCCAGTTACAAAATAAATAAGTCTTGGGGATATAATGTACAACATGGTGACTATAGTTAATAATACAGTATTATATATTTAAAGGTGACTAAGAGAATAAATCTTAAATTTTCCCCTCACAAGGAAAAGAAACTATAACTGTGTGTGGTGATAGATGGTGATTATTTTGCAATATATACAAACCTTGAGTCATCGTGTTGTACACTTAAAACTCACATAATGTCATATGACAATTATATCTCAATTAAAAAAAAGTGAAGAAAAGATAAAGGATTTATGAGACAACCACAAATTAAGGGAATTTGTTGCCAGTTGATCTGCCTTGCAGGAAATGTTGAAAGAAGTTCTTCAGAGAAAAAGAAAACAATATAGGTCATGAATTTGGATCTACATAAGGAAGTAAGAACATGGAAGAAAGAAAAAATGTAGGCAAAACTAAAATACATATTCTTATTCTAAAATGATCTAACAGTTAACAGTTTGTTCAAAATTACAAGAAAGTATTCACTTATGCATATTATTCATATATCATGTAGACATTATATATATGCTTACATATGGTTGTCATAAGTGAAATGAATGACAACAATGATACAAGGGATGGGAGGAAGGAATTAGGATTACTTTATTATTATAAGGTACTCACACCACCCACAAAGTGATATAGTGTTTTTTGAAAGTGGATTCAGATTTGTTGTAAATGATATTAAAAACTCTAGGGTGATGACTTAAAAAAAAAGTATAAATGATACACTAAGAAAAGAGAGAAAATGCAGTCATATAAAATGTTTAATTAAAACTACAGAAAGAATAATAAAGAGTAGAAAAATAGGAACACAGAATAAGGGCAACAAATAGAAAACAGTAATGAATGTGGTAGATATTAATCCAAATATGTTAATAATCACTTTTTGAGTATTGATGGTCTAAATGCCCTATCAAAAGACAGAGATTGTCAGAATGGATGAAAAAACACGACTCAACTATATTGTCTCCAAGCAATCCACTTAAATATAAAGACACAAATAGACACAAATTAAAAGTAAATGGATAGAGAAAAATATACCATGCTAATACTAATCAAAAGAAAACAGGAGTAATTATATTAATTTCAGGTAGAGGAGACTTCAAGATAAGGAAAATTATCAGGGATAAATAAAGGCATTGCAAATGGATAAAACAATCAGTCCTCTAATAAAACACAACAATTCCTAATGCATATATAACTAACAACAGAATGTCAAATTATGTGAAGCAAAGACTGATAGAACTGCAAAGAGAAATAAGTGAGAATCCACTATCATACTTGGAGATGTCAACGCCCCTCTCTCAGAAATGGACAGGTCCAAAAGGCAGAAAATCACTAAGGACATATCTTAACAACACCATTAATAAACTAGATGTAATGGACAGCCATAGACTACTCCATCTAACAACAACAAAATAGACATTTATGTCAAGCTTACATGAAACATTCACCAAGACAGACTGTATTCTGAGCCATAAAACACACCTTAACAAATTTAAAATAATAGAAATCATGCAATGTCTGCTCTCAGACTACAGTGGAATGAAACTAGAAATCCAATAACAGAAAGATAACTGAGAAATCCCAGAATACTTGGAAATAAAGCAATGCACTTCTAAATAACACATGGGCCAAAAGAGAAATCTGAAGATAAATTAAAATCTATTTTGAACTAAATGAAAATGACAAACAACTTACAAGAATCTGTGGGATACAGCAAAAGTAGTAGGCAGAGAAAAATTTATAACATCGAATGCATATATTTAAAAAAGGAAGAAAGACCTAAAATTAATCATGTCAATTTCCATCTTACAAAACTAAAAAAAAGAGCAAATTAAATCCAAAATAAGCAGAAGAAAATAATAAGAATTAGAGCAAAAATCAATGAAATTAAAAACAGAACATTGATAGAGAAAAATCAATGAAACCAAAAGCTATTTCTTTTAAAAAGATCAATAAAATCAATGAACCTCTAGCCAGGTTAACTAAGTAAAAAAGAGAGAGAATACAAGTTACTAATATCAGAAATAAAGGAGGTGACATCACTACAGATTCCATAGAAACTAAAAGGATGAAAAAAGAATAGTATGAAAAATTCTATGCCCCCAAATTTAATTACCTAGATGGAATGGAACAATTCCTTGAAAGACAATCTATCAAAACTCACACAAGAAATAAATAATGTGACTAGGTCTATATCTATGAACAGAATTGAACTAATAATTAACTTTTCCAAACAGAAAGCACCAGACCCAGATGTGTTCATTGGTAAATTTTACCAAACATTTAAGGAAGAAATTGCATCAATTGTCTACAATCTCTTTCAGAGTATAGAAGTGGAGAGAGTACTTAACTCATTCTGTGAGGTCAGCATTACTCTAATGCAAAAGCCAGACATTACAAGAGAAGGGATTATAAGAAAAGAAGTCTGCAGACCAATATCTTTCATGAACATAGTTTAAAAAATCCTCAGCAAACTATTAGCAAATTGAATCCAAAAAAAAAAAAATAAAAAGAATTATGCACCATGACCAAGTGGGACATATCCCAGGCATGCAAGGCTATTCAATATTCAAAAAATCAATGTAGGGGTACCTGGGTGGCTCAGTTGGTTAAGCGACTGCCTTTGGCTCAAGTCATGATCCTGGAGTCCCAGGATTGAGTCATGCATCGGGCTTCCTACTCATCAGGGGGTCTGCTTATCCCTCTGACTCTCCACCCTCTCATGCTCTCTCTTTCTCTCTCAAATAAATAAATAAAAAATCTTTTAAAAAAATCAATGTAATCCATCTCATCAACAAACTAAAAAAGAAAAATCACATAATCACATTCATAGATGCAGAACGAGCATTTGACAAAACCAACATGCATTCATGGTAAAAACTTAGTAAACTAGGAATAGAGGAAAACTTTTTTAATTTTACAAAGATATTTACAAAACTCCTACAGGTAACATTGTTCTTTTTGATGAGAAACTCGAAGCTCCCCCATTAAGGTCAGGTACAAGGCAAGGATGTTCAGTCTCACCACTCGTTTTTAACATCAAATTAAAAGTCTAGTAAGGAAAGAAAAGTAAAGGAAAGTTAGGCAGTTTGGAAAGGATGATGTAAAACTGTCTTTGTTCTCAGATGATATAATCTTTTATGTAGAAAATTCAAAAGAACTGACAAAAAAATCTTCCTAAAATTAATAAGCAGTTAGAGCAAGTTGCAGGACATAAGATTGATATAGATATAGAAAAGTCAATTGCTTTTCAATATACTAACAATGAACCAGTGGAATTTGAAACTAAAAATTCAGTGCCATTTACATTAACACATACCCCAATGAAATACTGATATAAAAATCTAACAAAATATGAACAAGATTTGAGGAAAACTACAGAACTCTGATGAACAAAATCAAAGAACCAAATAAATGGTTCCATGTTCATATGGAAGACTCAACATTGTTAAGATGTAAGTTCTTTTGACCTTGATCTACACATTTTAATGTAATCTCAATTAAAATACCAGTCAGGCATTTTATGGACATCAATAAACTGATTCTAAAATTTATATGGAGAGTTTATATAAAGTTCATACGAGGATGCGAAAGATATACCTCAGTAGTCAATGCAATGTTGTTGGAGAAGAACAAAGTCAGAGGACTGACGCTACCCAACTTCAAGACTTACTATAAAGCTAAAATAATCAAGACAGTATGATATTGGTGAAAGAGTAGACAAATGGTTCAATGAAAAAGAATAAGCAGCTTAGAAATAGACTCCCATAAATACAGTAAACTAAGCTATGATGAAGTGGCAAAGGTAATACAATAAAGCAAAAATAGTCTCTTCAATAAATGATGCTGGAACAACTGGACATTTATATGCCAAAAAAAAAAAAAGAATCTAGATACAGACCTTACATCTCTCATAAAAATTAACTCAAAATAAATTATAGACCTAGATGTAAAATGAAAAACTATGAAACTCCTACAAGACAACATAACAGAGAACCTAGATGACCTTGAGGATGATGATGTCTTTTTACATACAACAGCAAACACACAATCCATGAAAGAAATAACTGATTAATGTTAATTGAAGCTGGGCTTCATTTAAAAGCATCTGCTCCACAAAGACAACATCAAAAGAATTAGAAGACAAGTCCCAGACTAGGAGAAAATATTTACAAAGATGCATCTGATTAAAGACTATTATCCAAAATATACAAAGAACTTTTAAAGATCAACAATAAGAAAACAAACAACCTGGTTAAAAAATGGGCCAAAGACCTTGAAAAACAGCTCAGCAAAGAAGATATACAGATGCAAATAAACATATGGAAAGATGCCCCACATCATATGTCATCAGGGAAATGCAAATTAAAACAACAATAAGATAACAATACATGTCTACTAAAATGGCCAAAATCCAGAACGCTGAAAACACCAAATTCTGCAGAGGATGTGGAGCAATAGGAGCTCTTTCAATGGTAGTGGGAGTGCAAAATGATACAGAGACATTGGAAGACAATTTATCCATTTTTAACAAAATTAAATATACTATTACCATACGATCCAGCAATTGTACACTTTAGTATTTATGCAAAGGAGTTGAAAATGTGTGTCCACACAAACACATATGTGAGAATGTTTATCACAGTTTTAGTCATACTTGCCAAAACTTGGAAGCAACCAAGATGTGCTTCAGTAAGTGAATGAATAAATAAACTGTAGTATATACAGACAATGAAATATTATTCAGAACTAAAAAGAAATGTTCTATCAAGCCATGAAGATATGAGCAAAACTGAAATGATACATGGAGGAAACTTAAATATTACTAAGTGAAAGAAGTTGATCTGAGAAGACTACATACTATATGATTCCAACTACATGTCATTCTGAGAAAAGTAAACTATGGAGTCAATTAAATAGTAAGTGCCAGAGGTAGGAGTGGTTTAGATGAATGGACAGAACACAGAGGATTTTTAGGGCAGTGCAAATACTCTGTATTTATAACAATGAATATGTGTTATTATACATTTGTTCAAAGCCATAGAACATACAACACCAAGAGTGAACTGAAATGTAAACTATGGACTTTGGGTTAATATGATGTGTCAATGTAGATTCAACCTTGGTAAAAATGTACCATTTTGGCAAGTGATATTGTTAATGGGGAAGTTATACATGTGTGTGAGTAGGAGATATGGGAAATCTAGGCACCCCCTCTAAGTTTTGTTGTAAACCTAAAATTTCTCCCCCAAAATAAAGTCTTAAAATTTTATTGAATTTGAAGAGCAAATTAGAAGATTCAATAATAGCACTTGGAGAACTTAATATCCCACTTTCAATTAAGGGGAAAACAACAATAAAAAAATCAATATGAAATGAGTAGACCTGAAAAACCCTGTAAGACAAGCAGACGTAATAAACTTCTACAGAACTCTCTAACTTATAGCTGCAAACTACATATTCTTCTCTAGTATACCTGTAATATTTACCAAGATAGACCATATTTTAGGCCATTTAAAAAGTGTCAACTAATCTGAAAGGAATTTATGTCATAAAATATATCCACTCTGATCACAATAGAATAAAATTACAAATCAATACAGAAGGACAATTTGAAAATTGGTAAATATGTGAAATAAACAACCTAGTCCTAAAAAAAATTAGGTTGAAGAAAGAAATTGCAAGGAAATTTTAAAAAATATTGAAATGAATGAAAATGAAAACACACCTACTAAATTTTAAATGCAGTCAAGGAAGCACATAGAGGCCAGTTTACAGCTATAAATGCCTATTTTTTTCTACATTTTTTTTATTTTTAATTGTAGTAAAATGTACATAGCAAAACTTCCCATCTTAGCCATTTTAAAGTTTACTCTTCAGTAGTAAATATATTTACATTGTTGTGCTTAACTTACATTTAAAGACTATATCAGAAATGAATACTAATACATCCTGAAAATCATAACTAAACAGATCCTAAGCAAATTTACAAAATAGGTAAAAGGTATGTTTATATCCCAAATTCCTCTCAATATCCTAATTCCAAATTCTGGAAACCCTGTTTAACTCTCAGCAGATAGCAGTTTCACAGAGTGTTATCAGAGAAAAAACAATACACAATGTACTCAATCATTGAAATCCAACATGACTGGCACTGCACCTCAAACTGTTGGGGTAATAATAATCCATGTGTAAATATTTCTATCAGAATGGTTAACTGATTTGACTACACAGTTAGTGAATAAAAGTAAAAATTTGACCTAATTTATTCTGAATCTAAATTCCTGATACTTTTATTATCTATATTAGCTTTTAATTAGGAAGCATGCATCACTAAAAGAATATGACTTTTGAGAGACATGAACATATATCATATTTTTCTGTGGAAGATATGAACTATTAAAGACACATATAACTGGGGCACCTGGGTGGCTCAGTCAGCTAAGCGACTGCCTTCAGCTCAGGTCATGATCCTGGAGTCCCAGGATTGAGTCCCACATTGGGCTCCCTGCTCAGTGGGGAGTCTGTTTCTCCCTCTGCCCCTCCCCCCTCTCATGTGCTCTCTCACTCTCATTCTCTCTCTCAAATAAATAAATAAAATCTTTAAAAAAAAAGACACATATAACTAAGTCTCTGTAATTCTCTTTAATAATTGATTGTTTTGGGGGGCACCTGGGTGGCTCAGTCATTAAGTGTCTGCCTTTGGCTCAGGTCATGATTCCAGGGTCCTGGGATCGAGCCACACATTGGGCTCCCTGCTCATTGGGAAGCCTGCTTCTCCCTCTCTCACTCCCCCTGCTTGTGTTCCCTCTCTTGCTGTGTCTCTCTCTGTCAAATAAATAAATAAAATCTTTAAAAAAAGAAAAGAATTGATTGTTTTGGGATGCCTGGGTGGCTGAGTCAGTTAAGCGTCTGCCTTTGGCTCAGGTCATGATCCTGGGGTCCTGGTATCAAGTCCTGCATCAGGCTCCTTGCTCAGTTGGGGGTCTGCTTCTCCCTCTGCCTGCCACTCCCTCTGCTTGTGAGCTCTCTCTCTCTCTGACAAATAAATAAATAAAATCCTTTTAAAAAGATAGATTGTTTTATTTTGTATAATAACTAAAATTGCTATTTTAAAAGCACATAATATATAGCTAGACTCTGTAAAAATATCTATTTAAAAAAAAAAAGGAAAAGAGCTCAAATCAATAACAACCCTTTTAACTTAAAACACTAGAAGAGGAAGAATACCAGAACCCAAAGCAGGTAGAAGAAAGGGTCATAAAGATTAGAGCAAACACTTATGAAATAGAATTTAGGTGAAAAAAATCAATGAAACCAAATTTGGCTCTTTGAAAAGAACAACAAAATTGACAAATATTTACATATACTAACCAAAAATACACTAGAGAAAGTCAAATTATTAAAATTGGAAAGAAATGAAGGGACATCACTCCCGACTTTACAGAAATAAAAAGCATTTATGGGAACACAATGAAAAAATTAGATAACTTAGTTTAGATGGAAAAACTCCTTGTAAGACACAAATTATTGAACATCAAGAATAAATGGAAAATATGAATAGGCCTATAACAAATAAAGTAATCTTGCCATTTGCAACAACATGGATGGAACTGGAGGGTATTATGCTGAGCGAAATAAGTCAACCAGAGAAAGACATGTATCATATGATCTCACTGATAGGAATTCTTAATCTCAGGAAACAAACTGAGGTTTGCTAGGGTGGTGGGGGGTGGGAGGGATAGGGTGGCTGGATGATAGACATTGGGAAGGGTATGTGCTATGGTGAGCACTGTGAATTGTGTAAGACTGTTGAATCACAGACCTGTACCTCTGATACAAATAATACATTATATGTTAAAAAAAAAAGAAGAAGATAGTAGGAAGGGAAAAATGAAGGGGGGAATCGGAGGGGAAGATGAACCATGAGAGACTATGGACTCTGAGAAACAAACTGAGGGTTCTAGAGGGGAGGGGGTGGGGGGATGGGTTAGCCTGGTGATGGGTATTAAAGAGGGCACGTATTGAATGGAGCACTGGGTGTTATACACAATGAGTCATGGAACACTGCGTCAAAAACTAATGATGTAATGTATGGTGATTAACATAACATAATAAAATATAAAAAAATATCAAATGAATAACTGTAAAACTTCCCATGAAGAAAAATTCAGAAAAATATGGGTTCACTGGTGAATTCCACCAAACTTAAGAAATTAACACCAATCCTTTACAAACGCTTCTAAAAAAAAATGAGTGTACTTTCCAACTCACTTTATGACATTTTAACCAGATGCCAAAATCAAATCATCACAGGAAAGAAAAGTACAGATAAAATCTCTTATGAATACAGATATGGAAGTCCTCAACAAATACTAACAAACCAAATGCAGTAATTTATAAAAAGGATTATATACCATGATCAAAAACATGATCAAAAAAGACTTATCTCAGGAATGTAAGGTTGGCTTAACATTGGAAAATCAATTAATATAAAGCACCATATTAATAGTTAAAAGACAGCAATCACATGATCATCTCAATTGACACAGAAAAAACATTTGAAATTTTCTAACATTTCATGATAAAACCACTCAAAAAAACTATTAATAGAAAAGAACTTCCTCAACTTAATAGAAGCAATCTATGAAAAACTCACAGCTAACATTACAACTAATTGTGAGAATGAAAGATTACCTTCTTAGATGAAGAACAAGAAAAGAATGTTCTTGCCACTTCTTTTTTTGTTTTGTTTTTATTCAACATTGTGAAGAAGATGCTAGCTAGAGAGATTAGGCAAGTAAAATCAATAAAGATAACCAGTTTGGGAAGGAAGAAGTAAAACTATTTCTGTTTAGAGATGACATGATCTTGTATATAAAATACCTTAAGAAATCCACAAAAAGCCATTTGATCTAATAAATTCATTAATTTGGAGAAACAAGGTCAAAAAATCAATTATATTTCTAAACACTAGCAATAAATAATCTGTGAATGAAATTAATAAAATAGTCCCATTTAAAATAGCATCAAAAAGTAAATTATTTAGGAATAAATTTAATGAAAGAAGTACATGACTTGTACACTGAAAACTATAAAATGTCTTTGAAAGAAAAAAATACTCAAATAAAAAGAAAGTCACCCTGTGTTCATAAATTAGGAGACTAATTATTAAGTTATTATTGTCAAAATTTTTTCACACACTCAATGCAAACCCTACCAAATCTCAAAAACTTAGCTATTTTTTTTCTACCAGAAATTGACAAGCTGTTGCTAATACTCATATGGAAATGCAAGGGACATAAAACAGCAAAAAGTGAAAAAGAATAAAGTTGGAGGGCTTATACTTCCTAATTTCAAAAATGTACCATAAAGCTTAATAATCAAGACCATGTGATACTGGAAGAAAAATGTACATTTAGATCAACTGAATAGAATTGAGAATTCAGAAAGAAATGCTTACAATTATGGCCAATTTGATCTTCACTATGGTGTTAGGACAATTCAACAAGGAAAGTAGTCTTTACAAAGATCAGCGCCATGAAAATTGGATATTCAATACTAAGAATAAGTTTGGATACATACATCACACCACATATAACAACTAACATAAATCAAAAACTTAAAGAGTTAAAATCATAAAACTTTTAAAGGCAAATATAGGCAAATTTTCATGTGCTTGGGTTAAGGCAATGGTTTCTTGTATATGGCACTAAAGGTACATGCAACAGAAGAAAAAAAATAGATAAATTGACTTCATAAATTTAAGAAACTTGTGGTTCAAAGGACAAAATCCAGAAACTCACAGAACAGGGAAAAATTATTTGTGTATATGTCTCATGAGGGACTTGTATCCAGAAAACAAAACAAAACAAAAACTCCTCCAACTCAACATTAAGAACATACATAACCCAATTAAAAATGGGCAAAGTGTTTGGTTTTTATTTTAGATTTTATCTATCTATCTATCTATCTATCTATCTATCTATCTATCTATCATCACCTATATTTATTTATTTTAGAGAGAGAGAGGGCAAGCACAGGGAGGGTAGAGAAGGAGGGAGTGGGAGAGAGAATCTTAAGCAGACTCCATGCTGAGCAAGGAGCCCAATGCAGGGCTCAATCTCACCATCCTGAGATCACGACCTCAGTCGAAACCAAGAGTTGGGCATTTAACCAACTGAGCCACCCAGGGAAAAAATGGGCAAAGTATTTGAACAGACATTTCATTCAAGGAGATATTCAAATGGCCAATAAGCACAGGAAAAGATGCTTTACATCATTCATCATTAAGAATATGAAATCAAAATCATAATGAGATATCACTTTATGCTTACAATAATAACTGTAAAAAGGGAAATGGACAATATCAAGTATTGGTGAGGATATATAGAATTGAAACTGTCATGCATTGCTGGTAGGCATGTAAAATTTTGCAATTGGTTTGGAAAGTAGTTTGGTGGTTCCTGAAATAGTTAAACTTTGCATTAGTATATAACTCAGCAATTCCACTTCTAGTTATACAGCCAAGAGAATTAAAAACATGTATTTACACAAAAACTTTTACATAAATGTCCAACAGCAGCAATATTCATAAATAGCCCAAAGTGGAAAAACAACCCAATGCCCATCAGTTGATGAATGGATAAACAAAATGTGATATATGCATAACAATGGAATATTATTCATTCACACAAAGGAATAAAGTTACAGATATATGCTACAATATTGATATACCTTGATGACATTATGCTAAGTGAAAGAGGACAGACACACAAAGTCACATGTTGTTTGATTCCATTTATATGAAATGTCCACAAAAGAAAAATCTTAGAGACAGTTCCTTCCCCCCCAATTCCCAGAGGCTGGGGGAAGGGCATAAAGAGGGTTCCCTACTAACGGGAGCCAGGTTTCTTTTTGGAGTGATCAGAATGTTCTAGAATTAGTGGTGATGGCTGTAAAACTATGAATGGACTAAAAAAGCACTAAGTTCATTTCAAAAGGATGGATTTTATAGTATGTTATCTCAACAAAAAAGATATATAGACTCACAAGAAATAGTGTAACTTAATAAGTGAAAACAAATATTTAAAATATGTGGATTTTTCCAGATGTAATTACACAGATTAATTTTCTTGGGTTAGTTAGATTTATTGGCTCAATATTCAGTTCTCCACTTTTGATCTGTGTTGATCTGTTTGTATATTCTATATGATAATATAATGGTGGATACACATCATTATTTGTCAAAACAATTAAATGTAAAATGTAAAATGCCAAAAATGAACTCTAATGTAAACTATGGACTTTGGGTGATAATGTTGTGGCAGTGTTCCTTCAGCAATTGTAACAAGTGTATCATTCTGGTGAGGAATGTTGAATTGGGGGGAAACCATGCACATGTGAGAACAGGTGTAAAAATGAGAATTCTCTACTTTCTGCTCAATTTTGTTGTAAACTTAAAAGTACTTAAAAAAATAGTCTATTAGAAAAACAATAACACCATATTTGACCATGCAAATCACCTCTATATGAACACTGCTAGGTATTCCCAAAGCCTACTATCTATGACTGACTACCTAATCACATTTTAGTGATTTCTAAGGACTCATTTCTTTGAACATTCCTTTAAAATCAATTAAAATAATGGGTGCACTATTTTGTATTCAATTTATTTAAATCCTTAAGATGCAATTAGATATAGAAAGAATAAATTTAGACTATTTTCTAAGCTTATATTATTTTACAAATAAAAAGATCTAAAAGCAGATTAATCCAGGAAAAAAAGGTAATATTTAACATTAAATCCTGAAATTCATGTATTCTCACAAAAATTGCTGTTTATGAAAATAATTTAATATTTAATACGAGTAAAAGGACATTTTAAAAGGTGAACATTTTGTTCCGTCTCATTGCTATTTTATTTAACTATCAGGTGCCAGTTTTAATTTACAAGTCATTTTCTACCAAGAATATAATATGCAAAATTGTAACTTAGCTATAAAAGAAAGCAACAATGACAAAGTTTTACATGTTTTAATGTATAAATCTGTTTTTAAATTTCAATAATGCTTCTCTGGAAAATTACCAAAACTCCTTAGCTTATTGCTGCAGAGCTTCATAAATGTCATAAATAATATTATCTACAATTAGGTCAAATTCCTGCTGTCATCCAACCTTTTAATTTAAGAACAGATAGAATTTTCTGATAGAGAAAAAAAATAGAAGTTTCTGACAGAAATATAAAATAAATTTAATTTAAAAAAGTTCAATATGGTTAATATTTTAAGTATTTATATAACTGAAGATTATGATTCACATTAGGTATCTTCAAATGTTGTAGAAACAGAACCTTGCTCTTACTGGAAATCACACTTAAAATCAGCCAGGCTGCTCTGTTTAAATGGGGATAAGGGTGGGCATTTCATAGATTTTGCAGCTTACTCAGTCTCCCTTCCATGCCTAAGAAAGTCTCTAAATTGGATCCTTAGGACCCTGAACATCTGAATTAGATATTCCAAAAATCATTGATATTCAAAACAAAATTTTCATCCTGTGAGAAAAATGTTACCATTATCCTTTCTCTTCCCTCCCTATATTGGTTAAGAATGGCTTCAGCTTTAAATAAATAAATAAATAACTTTATCTATTAAACTATTAACTAATAAATAGCTTAAATTAGAGAGCATTTTTTCCCTCACAAATGTGGAGTTGGGGTATATGCAATTACCTATGCTAGTTCAGTGGACCAAAAATGCCATCAATTCAAATTATTTCTAATTTTCAGTTTCAAGATTCCTGGCTATATTCAAGGCAAGAATAAGAGAAAGGTTGAAAATATTTCCTTAGGCAGCATTGAGGGGGTTTTGTTTTATTTTGTTTTGTTTCAGAAATGAAAACCTCAGTTTTATCCCAGTAGATTTCTTACATCTTGTTGGCCAGAGTGGTGTCATTTGCTCACATGTAAACCAATCATAGCTAGAAAAAAATGAGTTTCCATGACAGGTTTAGTTAAATAATAATTTATTCTTTTGAGATTTATCCTTCCAAGAGCAGTGGGTTTTGATCCTCTACCTAAATATGTTATAATTAAATCAGTAGGGAAAACGGGGGGTGGGGGAGTGTGAAGAGGTATATGACTGCAACAGGCAACAGCAATGTCTGCTCTGCCAAACATTGTGACTCAATACATTTCTAAATGCTCTAAAACACTGGTAATTTGTAGGGTTCAAACTCATATTAATATTTAAGGTAATCTAAACTGTCTAACAAGCAAAAGAAATAGTCAACAAAACCAAAAGACAACTGACAGAATGGGGGAAGATATTTCCAAATGTCTTATCAGATAAAGGGCTGGTGTCCAAAATCTATAAAGAACTTATCAAACTCAGCACCCAAAGAAAAAATAATCCAATCACGAAATGGGCAGAAGACATGAACAAACATTTCTTCAAAGCAGGCATACAAATGGCCAACGGACACATGAAAAAATGCTCAACATCACTCAGCATCAGGGAAATACAAGTCAAAACCACAATGAGATATCACCTCACACCAGTCAGAATGGCTAAAATTAACAAGTCAGGAAATGACAGATGTTGACGAGGATGTGGAGAAAGGGGAACTCTCCTACACTGTTGGTGGCACTGCAAGCTGGTGCAGCCACTCTGGAAAACAGTATGGAGGTTCCTCAAAAAGTTGAAACTAGAGCTACCCTACGGCCCAACAATTTCACTACTGGGTATTCAACCCAAAGATACAAATGTAGAGATCTGAAGGGGCACCTGCACCCCAATGTTTATAGCAGCAATAGCTACAATAGCCAAACTATGGAAAGAGCCCAGATGTCCATCAACAGAGGAAAGGATAAATAAGATGTGGTGTACATATATATATATATATATATATATATATATATAGTCTCTTTTGTGTGTGTGTGTGTGTGTGTGTGTGTGTGTACAAAATGGAATGCTACTCGGCCATCAAAAAAAAAAAAAAGAAATCTTGCCATTTGCAAGGACATGGGTGGAACTTGAGGGTATTTTGCTAAGTGAAATAAGTCAATCAGAGAAAGACATGTATCATATGATCTCACTCATGTGGAATTTAAGAAACAAATCAGAGGCTCATAGGGGAAGAGAGGAAAAGATAAAACAAGACAAAATCAGAGAGGGAGACAAACCACAAGAGACTCTTAATCATAGGAAACAAACTGAGGGTTGCTGAAGGGCAGTGGGGTCGGGGGATGGAGTAACCGAGTGATGGACATTAAGGAGGCATGTGATGTAATGAACACTGGGTAATATATAAGACTGATGAAACACTGATCTTTACCTCTGAAACCAATAAGACATTATATGCTAATTAATTGAATTTAAATAAAAATAAATAATAAATGTGTCAAGCATTAAATTTTAGTAAACCTTTGATTAATACAATTAACAATTTTTAGAAAATCTTTTTAGAGATGATCTAATCAACCAGATTTTTAATTTTTTTTAAATTATGAGTTAAAAGTAGTGACTTTAGATGGCCAAATGGCTTTGGGGTTATGACATTTCATAGGAAAGAGTAAGAGAATAGAGAAGAAATCTATCAATTTAAAGTAATAGAATTAAAGAATTAATTAAATGTGTTCTTATGAAATAGAATGAGATAGAATTTCAGTTTGGCTTTCCTTGAAATCAGCCTGGGAGTAGGTAGTTTAGCGGTTATCTCAGAAAGCATAAGTGAGGAGTCAGAAAGAATGATAGAAAATAAAAAGCCATTGTATGCCATCCATTAATGAGGTCAGTCCTGTAGGCAAAGGAGAGGGGAGCTTGATTCCTAATGGGACTTCCTGAGGAGCATATACAATGTTCGCCTGAAGGTTGGGAGGATGGGATATTTATCCACTGTCTCTGTCCCCTATTCTTGAGGGTTCCTTCCAGCATTTGCACAATCACTGGCTATCAGAGTCTCAAAGAAGACCCTGGCATACAGCGGAAGGATGAACAGTGCACCTTTGAGTCAGGATTTTGTTAGATTGAGAGGAGCCTGACTTGAACTGTCTACCATAATTTCAGCTAAAAAGAGCAGGGGCTAAGGAAAAGTGATGTGGGGCACCAGAGAGGTGTGCTGCAAATGGTATAAGATTTTTATATTTTATAGAATTTGAAGATTATATAATTAATAAAGAGGAAAGGGTATTTTTAAAGTAAAGGGGGAAAATAAAAACAACTGACTATAACCACATTTTCAGGTACAGGGACAATGAAAGTTATTTTATTCAAATGTCTCAAAAACTCAGAATGGTAGGTATTCTTATTCCCATTTTAAAGAGAAAATAGCCTATCCAAATTCCTACAGGTATTAACAGATAAATCTGGGATATGACTCCTACTCTCTTGTGATGTTTAGTTGGTTCTCCTTAAAATACACCATGTCTTTTCTTGAGCTAAAACGTTCCTTACCTTGAGTAAATCTGGTTATTAGTTCCCCATTTCATACAGGCAAAATACAAATTTTTAATTGTGATATATAGGGCTCCTCCTATTTCTTGTCTCTGCCTATTTCTGTAAGACTGTGATTAGTCCTGGGCCTGTGATTAGCCCAGTGGCTTGACCTGCACAAGCTTACCTTATCCCTACTTACATAATGTTCCCTCTAATTGGAACATTATGTCTCAGATCCCTTTCCTCCTTTGAATCTCAGCATAGGTGGTACCTTTCTTTGGAAGTCTCTGACCACCATCCCTGCCCAGATTAGATTAGGCACCCTAGTGAATCCTCTGTCTTTATTTTCACAGCTCTCTGAAAGCAGGAACAGTGCCTTCCAACTTCACTGTGCATACCGGAACACCACTTTCTCATGCTTCTGCTACCTCTTTGAGAATGATTTCTGAATTCCTTCCTTTATGCCTTTTTTAAAACTCAGTGTTTCCCATGCATTTGTTCTGAACTCATTTCTGTTCTTATGTAAAATGTTGTCTCTGGGAAAAATCTCATTCATTTCCCTGATTCCCAAATATCAACCTTATTTGAGCAATTCCCAAATTCATTTAAGCTCCTAGCGTCCTTTGAATAATAAAAAACAAACTGCTTTCGGTGAGTATTCTTGTTACTTTTACCTGTGGTGTAACAGGCCCATGGAAACCAAAGACATGCAAACAAACTGGAAAATTATACAGATATCTCTCACCATCTTATAAATTTGTTCCTTTTGTGCATAGGTTGATGCAATCTCCATTAATGCCTAAGCTCAAACCACACAACTTACTGTGATTGTTTTTAACTAATATTTTCGGATTATTTCAACCCCAAATACCTTTTAGAATAATGAATGTCCTAATGATTATTTTAGAAAGTTTAAAAATTATTCAATCTTTTTTTTTTTGAAAGATTTTATTTATTCATTTGAGACACAGAGATAGAGAGAGAGAGAGCATGAGCGGGGCGGGGCGGCAGAGGGAGAAGCAGGCTCCCCGCTGAGCCAGGAGCCCAATGTGGGGCCAGATCCCAGGACCCTGGGATCATGGCCGAAGGCAGAAGCTCAACCATCTGAGCCACCCAGGTGCCCCATTCAATCTTTTTTTATAAAAAAGTGAGCAAAGGTAAAAAATGGTTTGTTTTATGTCAGTTTACTTCTATAGACAATTTTGTAATCATTTTGGTAATTGATCCAAGCATTTATCACTATGGGTATTAGAACTAGTGCGATAAAGTTGAGGAGGAACATAATATTTATATAGTTTTAAAGCATCTCTGTAAATGACCTATTAATTAGAAAGAGAAACCAGGAACCTCTTAGCGAGGAAACCTGGCAGACAGGATCTTAACTAAGTGATCAATTTAACATCATGAATAAAGGCACAAGCCAACAACCTGTGCCTCCTGATAGGATACACTGAGAGGAACAAGTATCATTCTCTGTAATGTTCCTGTCAAAGATGCATAATCTGAATACACTCATGAGAAAACATCAGCTGAATCTAAATTGAGTTAAATTCCACTAAATAACTGGCCTGTACTCCTCAAGTATATTAATATCATGAAAGACAAAGAAAGATGTAAAACCATTCTAAAATAAAAGTGTAGAGACATGCCAATTACATTCAATGTGATATCTGAAATACAATCTGGAAACCTAAAAAATAAATAAAATTAAAGCTACAAATGATCCTTAAAAAAACCTTTTCAAGTTTATAAATGTTTCCAAGATATGTTTTGTTATTTGTATGTTTGTATTTTCTTCCTCCAAACACATCTTAGCTTTGGTGATAGCCGTGACTACTATGGTTAACTTTGGTGAATGTAGACTTGGATAGGGCATAATGGATGCTTTGATGAACTGGTAATTTTCTACATTTTGATATGGGTGATAGTTTTAGAAATATATAGTTGTAAAATTATATCGATCATTACATTTAAGATTTGTAAACTTTATATAATTTAATAATATCAATAATTGGATTGCAGGTGGGTTTATTTCTATTGATTTATTTTTTCCTTTTGTTTCAGTCATCTGGTCATGTTGTGTGGAATGTTGATTAAATTTATATAAAATGCTGAGATTGTACATGAGAAATTGTAGAGGGAATATCAGTTTCTTCTAGTAGACAGATAAAATACAAGCAAATGGTGATACAAATTGGGATTAAGAAATCTGAAGGATAGATTTCAGATTTTTGTGAGAGGAAAGCTTTATTTGGATTTTTTTAGACTTTTTGGCAGATTTGTTAGTTTTATTTTATCTACTATTATTATTAGTCTATTATTACTATTATTGTTTTTGTCATTATTATTATTATTTGCTTTCTTTCTTTTCTTCTTGTCCCTGACATGCACAGCTTAAATATCAGCAAATGTCTTGAGAAAAAACTGCAGGCAGAATGTTGGCTAATTTCTCTGGTTTTCCTTTAAGTCTATGAAAGGAAAACAAACAAGCAAAACAACAAACAAAAAGAAAACCCTCTTCTGTCTACTTTCAGAATTCTTCATTTCTGACACCAGATGTGTGAGGATGTCCCAAACCAAGTAGTTCTTCAATTCTCTTCAATTGGGTGTCCTCAATTCAATTCAATTCTGACATATCTACCTGGGGTTAAAGCAGACTGACCCCACAGGCTTAGGGCTCAGTCCTAAATGACCACCCCCACTTCAAATGCCAATCCCAAGTCCCAGGTTGTTATAAGTGCTTCTGACCAAGTGGTTATAAATTGGAGGTTCCCATGATCCCCTTGTTGGCTTTGATAGTTTGCTAGAACAACTCACAATCTCAGGAAAAGTATTACCTGTTTGATTACTGGTTCATTATAAAAGGATGCAATTCAGGAACAGCCAGATGGAAGAGATGCATAGGATATGTGGGAAGTGACACAGAGCTCATGCCCTCTCTGGGAATGCTGCCCTCCCAGCACTTCCATGTGTTCACCAACCTGGAAACCCTCCAAACCCCATTGTTTAGGATTTTTATGGAGGCTTCATTACATAGGCAGGATTAATTAAATCATTGGCTATTGGTGATTAATTCAACCTTCAGTTCCTCTCTACAGTCCTTCTAGTGCAGAGGTCGGTCGGGGATGGGGCTGAAAGTTCCAACCCTTTAATCACCCTGGTTGGTTTCCTTGGCAACCTCATTCTGCAGTTATCTAAGAACTTTCCAAAAATCATCTCATTAACATAAACTCATGTGTGGTTGAAGGGGGCTTGTTATGCATAACAAAAGAAACTTTTTTTGCCTTTGTTGCTCTGGAGCTATTTCAGGAACCCAGGACAAAATACCAAATATCATGACAAATAATTCTCCCATTGCTCTTATTACTTAGGACATTACAAGGGTTTTAGGGGCTGCTGCCAGGAACAGGAATGAAGATCAAATATATATTTCCTATTACAAATCACAACAACACAGTTTGGAAACTTGTCTTCTTATATTCTGTTTTAGTAGCACCAAAATCTAGTCTTTTTCTACTCAGTCAAGAGAATCTTCCACAAGCTCAACTTACACAGTTTTCTATTTCTTCTCTATGGCACTTGATTTTAAATAGCGAATGCTCTGAGAGATAAAAGTGTAGCAAATATGGGGCTCCCCTCTGTATATTTCACCTTCTCCATTTTAGCCCTTTAAGATTTCTAGGGCCTGATTGGTCTCCAAATCTCTTCAAACAGCTTTCCCCCAAACTTACATCATTGTTTAAGTGAGATTACAGACTACTTCTTCATACCTGTAATTTTGAGCTTTGTTCAGGGATGCATTTAAGTTACTTAGAAACAGTTTGATCATTTCTGGTGTTGCTTTAATGATTTGTTTGGTGGTCCAGAGCAGTTCTCAGTGGAGCGCTAATGATGAGTTTCCAATGGCAAGACCTCTCTGAGTCCTCCACTCTGTGCCTCATGAATTAAGAGACATTTTTCAGGAGCTCCTTTTTTTCAGTCTATCTGTTGGGGATGGGCACTATTCCCAATGCTGTGTGAGCCCCAGGCCCTGTTTCCTTTAATGCTTTCAAATGATTGCCTCTGAATTTGGGTCATTGCCTCCCGTGGAGGCCCTGAGCCAGACCCTGCTGCATGGGGTAGGGCCCCTCCACAGATCTCACCAGTTGACTTTTTGCAGCACTGTCCTCCCCCATACACTGTCTTGTGGACTCTCAGCTCAGTGTCCTCAACTCTACCAGGTCTACTGGGCTTCTCTTCAGTTTCTCTCCCCTGTGCCTTGCTTGGAAACTCTCTGGAGGCAGTAACTTGGAGCAACTCTAGGGCTCCACTCACCTGTGTATTTCCATGTCTTCAGGATGGCTGTCCTCTTTGCCTGATGCATTTTGTGGATCTTGTGTGGTTTTGTTGCTGTATTGTTTTGTTGTTTCAGGCAGCAGAGTAAACCAGTTCCTGTGAGTCCACATTGGTGTGACTCCCTTTTGTCCCTAGGGGGAAGAGAGAAACACAAAAGCAACTTTACCAAAGCATGGATAGGCTAAGCACTAAAAAGAGAAAGGAGCACAAATTCTCAGACTTTGTCTCAGAGACCTTACCGTAGTGCTTCTAAGAAGACTCCAAAAAGTATGAATGCAGTTCCCCTCTTCAACAAATCATGCAACCAAATTTCCCATATTTGGGGAAATTGCTGGGGTCAGCACAGCCAAAGTACAGTGGATAAGCCTTACCCTGGAGAAACCACCTTCCTGATCATTACATTTTCCCGCCCCCCACCCATTTCATTAAGATATTAGAGATGAATGAATCTGAGATTCTACTTCATTTTCCCCATTTATTGAAACAATCTATTCATTGTCATTGTCCTTTTTTCATGTTATAATTGGTCTTTTTCCTGGAGTTTTTCAGTATATATACTTATGAATGAAAACTGAGAGTCATCTAAATGACTCCTAGGTTTAATGAAAAAACATACTTCTAGGAATGAGAATATGAATATAGTTACTTTAGTACTGTTAAAATTAAAAAGAAAAGTTACAGATACTTTCAAATTTGAAATTCATGCTGGTGGTTGACCTGGAGAGGGGAATATATATATATGTGTGTGTATGTGTGTATGTGTGTGTGTGTGTGTGTGTGTGTGTCTTCTCCCAGCACCCCCCCCATGTACAAACTTTGCACTTTTGGCTTAATTCAAACTGTATTCTAGCACCCTTTTAGGGGCCCATCATAGAGGTAATGAAGATCTCTTCTTAGAGTTATCTATGATTGGTCAGCAGGAGGGTCTCCATAAAATAATCTAGACTAAAAAAATTGTTCTGCTGTTGGTAAACTTTCTCTTATCTCAGTCATGATATTATCACTTTGATTTGTCAACCGATTTGGTGTTGGAAGTATTACACATGATTAATAGACTTATGTTACATAACTATTTATGAATAATTTTATATTCCTTGGTAATATCTATTATCAGTCCTATATTGTCCTTATCATTGAGGCTGGAGATGGCAAGGGGAAATACAGTAGAAGGCAGTGTATAAAAATAGGAGTGCATGAATGAAGGTCTACTGTAAACCAGGATTTTCATGATGCCAACATAGTTACTTTGTCCTTTGAATTTGGACGAATTAGAAAGGTAACTATTTACAGAAAATTTGAAGTGAACATGCTTCAACTTCTAATATCCTGAAGAGTTTTCAGAAAAGTTTGCTTAGAGTATCAGAGTGATTGTGAGTTTGAATGAGTATGTACTTATTATTTGTTTTTTTAATATTTCTACCGAAACATTTTATAGGTTTCTAATGATATAACATTAGGTCTTGTCAGCTTGAAATATGCTTTTGCTGTAGCTCTGATATTTTTGTTGTTGTTCTTATTTTATTTCTAATAATTCTAACATTCTGGTGGATACTTAGTAATATGATATTTTTCCTTTTCTAGTCAAGTGGAAAGCTTATTGGCAAAGCTTTTATGGACACAGAAGTTACTTAGAAAATTGAAATAAAGTTACAGAGGGTGAGGTGGGGTAATAGTGGACATTTTTCTAAGCTGTGCATAGCTGGGCCGTGTAACATTTGATGAAATTTGTCTACTCTTAAAGATTAAGAGCTAGAGATTACTGAACCAAATATTAGGATAAAACAACAGAAATAATTTAGAATTAAATATCACCAGCCTTCTCAACTTGACATTAATACTCTAGAAGGTCTTGGAATTTAAGAAATGTATTTCGTATTACCCTATAGAGGAAAGAGTAGTAATAAGCAAGTAAAACCCTGTGTTATTTCATTATAAGAGAACAACTGACTTTCTAAAGATTATTACTAAATTCAGAGAAAATAGGAACACATTCATCCAAAAGAGCTAGAAGCATATGAAGGGATGAGGGATTGTATTCTGAAGAACAAAGAAATTAGGTGTTGCTCTTTCAGGGTACTCAATAAATAATAGCCTTTGCTTCCCCCACATTTTGAACAAATGATACATTAGACCAAAGTAAGCTATCTGGAGTTCAAAATATTCTTTGTTACTGATTAAGTGTAAATTGACAACATAGGGCATTAGATTTACTTATCCCATTATAGGTAATAATGGCCTGTGGTGGGCATCCCCAAGTGAGATGACCTCCTCAGTTAAGACAAACGTTTGGAAAAGCAGGGAACCACTTTTGTTTACTTTTTTCTCCAAAAGGGAAGAAGTAGAAAAATTAGATTAGTAATTCCATCTCTGTAGGGTGGCGTGCCTAAACAAGTTTTCATCTGGAAGGAAAAACAGAGGTCAGGATGACACAGAAGACACATATTCTTTATATAATTTTATCTTTTAACTTTGAAAAAACAAGAACTATATATTGGGACTCCTCCCACTGAATTTCAACTCCAGATAGCAAACCTCCTGATAGCTTTCTCAAAATAGAGTATGGGAATATGAATAATGAATGTAAAATAATGCAAAAGCGTTTGGCAAAGCTATTATGAAGCATACATTCAAATGATAGTTCTCCTTTAAACTGCAAACCTTCAGAGTTTACATGTTTTATCAAACCATAACAGTATTGCTCAAAAACAGTTTTGAAATCTTTCTTTGGAAATTAATTTTGAGATTGTATGATGATCTTTTTCAGGAGATTATATTTTTGAAAAGTTTCAAAATAATTCAGAAGCAAGTGTTTTGTTCCTGCTTCCTCAATGAGCTCATTCCCCCATGCTCATTGTCTTTCAAACCCACACTACTTCCGTACCACATCAAAGAGACGTCTAAAACTTGAAAAAAAGTAAAAAATTGTATATGGACAGTCTGGTAGAAAATCTTACAAAGTCATGCTAAAACAGTGCTCTCCAAATCACTCTGTTATCCCAGAGTGGAGAGTGTTAGGCTATCCTGCTGGGTCCGATGTATATTAAATTATTGCCTGGCTAAGATAAGTCCCACAACTACCTGGACAGGTTTTACTTAATTGGTCTCAATACTTCATTCAGGTCTAACAGAACCCTAAACATTTTCTTCCAGATTGTTTCTTCCTTTCATACATTCTTGTCCATCATCAGGTGCTTTAACTAAATGAAAACCTTGTATTTAAGCTAAATTTATATAATGTAAATTTTATCTAATTCTCCAGTACACCAATAAATGAGGTTGTGGTTGTTATTCATCAAACTCTGGACAAAAGTAGCATAAAAATCAAATTTGTATTTTGATACAAGTAATTATTAAATAGTAATTAGTCAAATATATTTATCAAGGATCTCCTCTCTGAACTGCAAAAAGCATAATATTACAAATGTTCCAAATGTCAAATAAACCATAGCAACATCTAGCTTAACTTCTACCAAGGAAATCAAGTCTGCATATGTGAAGTAAAGTTATTTTAGAAAAAGATTGCATATAAAATCAGAATCCTAGAATTAGACTCTTCTGGTTTTCTCTATAAGTTAAGAAGAGCTATTGGCAGCTAGCCTTTGAGTGTAAAAGCAGAGGAATTATCTTCTTTAAATATAGCTGACCTGCATTTTATACAAGGCAGAGATGGTCAAAAATAGGAAATTTTGGCTCTTATCTGGACAAAGTCAAATTCTTCCAGTTTGTGCTAAGCAAGGGATAGATAAGTTAAGTTGAACCTTAATAAAATGGTTACATCAAAGGGAAGTCAATGAATTAGAATGACCATTTTCCCAGATTTTTTTTTTCTGATTTTAAATCTTAAACATCTATTCCTTACAATGAGTTAAAATCTGCTTTTCTCTTTCCTTCCCAGGAAATTCCATTAACCTCATCTCAGTTTGTTGCTACACAGAAGCCTTTGTTGCTTGACTGGCTTCTGTATGAGACAACAGTTATTCTCTTCCTCAAATTAAATGTTATCAGGTGTTTCTGCATAAACTAAAATATATAATATATACAATATAACATATATTATATAATTATATAATTAATTATTATATATAATATTTAATTATTAATTATATAATTAAATATCTTATACACACACACAAACTGGTATTTGTCAAAGGGGATACATTAGAATTTTGGGAGGGATAATTCTTCATAGTGTGGAATTCCCCCCATGTAATGCCAGTTGCTTAGTACTCTTGCCCCTTTTCTTAAATTCCAAGTGGCATTTATAACTTATTGAGACAACTACTAAATAGCCCTAATGCATTTCTAAATATCCTCTGGGTTTGGTATAGTCTTGATTAAAACCACATATATCCTTAGGCTGTACAAATTCCAGTGTTTCACAAAGCTAGATGTCTTCCTAGAACCGAATGAAGTCCAACTTTACAGAACATAGTAGAATTATCCTTCTGTTTTCTTCTGGGCACCATATGTTATTATAGAGTCCCATTTTTGACACACAGTATTTTAAAACATATTGATCTCAAAGTCAATTGAAATCCCAAAGTCATGTTCACATGTGCTACTGTTAAGCCTCATCAGTCCAACTCTGGGCATGAGTGGTTATACCAAAGAGCAAAGATTTTTATATTTATTCCTATTAATTAATTGTTTCTCTGGATAAGTTGCCCAAGTTTTTTGAACTTTTGAGGTCACGGATAAGTAACACATCTAGCTCTATCACAATTCGGGAGCTTATCATTTGATGTTTTCCATTTAGAACCCTTTGAGGAACCTCCACCCACCAAAATTTGTATGGGGATGATCTGATGACCTCAGTCTTCTCAATCCATGATACTCTGTTTTCTTTTTTTCTTAGCACTTGCCATAAACTATAATTATTTTGTTTATTTGATTGTTTGCTTTCTGTCCCTCATACTAAAATGTTAGCTATCTGAGGGCAGGATCATCTTAGCCACTATTTGACCCTTAGCACCCAGCACATTATTAGCCCACACAGGGTGCCTAGAGGGGTACTGTTAATTTTTTATCTAATGTATCAAATTTTTCTTGCAGGTTTAAATATGTACAAATATTTTTTTTTAAATTGCCCAATTTCATAGAACCTAATGGCAGATTATTGTGGCTTTTTGAGAACTTCTTCAAGCAAAAAATAACTTGTTAGCATAATTTGGATATGGTGGTTCATTCTATTTGGAATTCAGCTGTTTCTGTTATTAGTGTTGATTACCTATCATTCCTGGCTGTCCACTTCTTGGGTAAATAATTGAAAAATATTTGTGAAACAGTCACTTGCTTTTACAAATAAAAAAAAAATGTAGTTGAAGCAGCATGTGTCCCTTCTGAGTAGAAGTTTAGAGTGTCAAAATTTCCTGGGCTTTTGCTTCAGAATGATACCCTAAAAAGCAAATGGCTAGAAGGAACCACTGTCATTATGTGCCTCTGAGTGACTACACTAAACAGATAACCTTGAGGAACCCAAGATAGATGTGCAGTTTAAGTAAGGAATGTATTATCGGGGAATAATTCTCTATGGCCTTGTGATTATTTTTGTCCTAGACTATCCTTTTGTATAGCAAACAGCCCTGGATAATATAGGTAGTATCTCCCTTTAGGGCAGAAGGGAGATTTGTTTCCTGACCAGGAAAATAAAGATAATGTCTCCTTCTGGGGCAAAGATTGAACAGGTTTGTTTTAAGCAACCTGTATAGTATTGTTTGTTTGTTTGTTTGTTTTGTTTTTTGGTTTTTTTTAGCTCTGTTTTCCTCAGTTGTGGCATAAGCCCATTGTGAATGCTTCATACACCTGAGACACTTGCCATCACTTCTTGGGACCTGCAGAGAAAGGGGAACTGATACAAACAAGTAACTCTTGCTGTCTGCTGTGCTTTGAGTAGTAAAATCTCTTGTCTCCAACACAAGAATCTTGTGTCCAGTGTCAGCATCTGTGAAACTGTTGTAGGCTACTTTGTTAGCTCACAAAAAGGATAAAATCCGAGGCCATTCACAGTTCTTTACATTATTTTTGTTTCTTTTAAGATACTGTGATTCAGGAGGGGTCACCTAAAGTATTCTAACACACTCATCATCCATCTATATTTCCCGTAGGCTTTATTTCTGTTCATGTTTAAAACATTAAATTGGGCTTTATTAGTAGTATCACAGACTAAAGTCAGGTGAGACGGCTGGTGGGAAAAAACTCAAAGAGCAAAAAATAGGCAATGGTCTCACCAAAAAAGGAGGTCAAGGAGGATGTCCCAGATTGTATCAGAACTTGGAAACTAGGGGATAGCCAGTGGGCTATACTATTCATCAGAGATTGTGAAGTTCATCATGTATTAATATCAGGTTAAATTTTATGATTGAAAGAATAAAGGACATTGGTACCTTCTTGAACAATCCAGAGAATTTGAAAATGTTTGTGCTAGAAGGGATATTAGAGATATAATAAGACTTTGAAAATGAAAAACAAAACAAAACAAAACCCAGAAGCTCACAAATTAGATGATTTTTGGAAGTCATTCTGGTTGTTGGTAAATGATATGACCTTCTAGCCAAAGTCACCCAACCACTGGTCATAATCCATTTCCTACAACACACTGCTGTCTTTATTCTCTCCCACAGTTCCCTCATTTGCTCATTTAATGAGTATTCTCTTACTGAGTACCATCTATGTGCCAAGTTCTATGCTAGATATGGTAACAGAGACACAATTCCATCATTATGAAATTTTAATCATTTGTCTATAAGCTGGAGACATGTTTCTATAGATGGGACCCAGAAAACTTTCCAATAATACCATCTAAATGATTAGAACAGAAACTAAGTCTTAAGGGACTATCTGACTTGAGGTTGACTGAATAATCTTACAGTCCTCTATGTAAACTCATGTACCCTGGTGAAAATAGGAGAACACAATATTGTTTAGACTTCCCTTGGTTTCAGAGAAAGTAATTTATTTTATATAGTGCTTGATATTAAAAAGTAGAAAATTTGCCTGCCCTATATCAGTTAAGTTACACAGTAATCCTAATAGGTAATTCATGACAGAAGAAAGAGTATGAATGTTAACTTCAGAAGGTATGTGAGTGAATAAAATACAAAAAACCTGTACTGTACACTTGAACATTTACTTATCTCTTGAAATTCATTTACTTCATTAGGAAATGGAGATACTTAATCGTCTTGTGAGGATTAAATCAGGTAACATACAACCTCTAGTACATTCTGAATTTGAATATGTATTATCTTTAATTTTATGTAGCTACTTTTGAAAGAGGAAAAGCAAATTCCCTTTATATAGCCAACATGTATTCAACACACGTTGGGCTACTTTGCAGTTGTACGGCCCATTATGGTTTACAACATTTTCATATGATTTATTTTACTTGATCCTCACCACAAAAATTGTAAAGCTCAAATAATAAATTAATCATATTGAAGGTACAAAATATGTATAACGAAGTTACTGTGTGGAATTACAAATTTGCTATAGAATATAACATAAATCTAAATAGGCCGTAAACATGACACAAAATAGAACAGTGAGAACAAGACAGAGGCTCACAGGGGAAGGGAGGGAAAAATGAAACAAGACCAAACCAGAGAGGGAGACAAACCATCAGAGACTCTTAATCTCAGGAAACAAACTGAGGGTTGCTGGAGTGGAGGGGGTGGGAGGCATGGGGTGGCTGGATGATGGACATTGGGGAGGGCATGTGCTATGGTGAGCGCTGTGAATTGTGTAAGACTGATGAATCACAGACCTGTACCCCTGAAACAAATAATACACTGTATGTTAATAAAAAAATTAAAAAATAGAACAGTGAAGTTGTATAAACAAAGAAACCCAGAAGTCTAGAAGAGGGTTAAGGGTGATATCACATCTGATTTGGCCACAAAGATTCTTAAAAGGGAGAGTAGATAACACTATCATTTTCCATTCCACGGAGCTTTAGGTAATGTGTAGTGCTTGTTTGTTTGTTTGTTTACAATGCATAGAACTTATGTATACTTATGTCCTGGATGACCAGGAAGACACAAAGGAGTTCAGAGAGTAGCTGATAAATAACACAACTATTTTGTAATACAATGTAAACCTCAAATTTTAAACTCCAACTCACAGTCTGTGTTATTGTACTAAATAAGACCATAAATGTAAGTCATGTAGGGCTCTCTGAGGCCAAACAGGTGCAGGCACGTGGGTTTGAAAGTCTTCCGAAGAAGAAAATATATGGCTTATGTTACCTACAGTGGCAAATAAAAGAGATTCAGTAAACATCCACTGACAAGGTACTTATCCTGTAGAGTGCAACACAATACAGAAAGGAATTTTGAAGAAGTGAACACGTAACTTCTTTCTGGGAAACCTAATAGTTAATATAAAACTTACTAAAAAAGACATGAAAAATATATGTACATATATTTGCATTTGTGTTAATATTAGAAACAGATAAATGAGTACACCTTAGCTATTAGCTCTTCATAAACATGGTGATGTTGAAACATTACTGGGTGTCCTGGAGTCATCCACACTCTTGTAATTAATTTGGGGAGATTGCCTAAAAGAGATGAAGTGCAGGCATAGGTATTTAGGTCATCCTCAGAAACTCCAGCATGAATTTGGCTACAGTGATTTGAGTAATTTCTTAAAAACGCCCTAGCTAATTTTCAAGCTTGTTGGAGAGATTGTGTTGTGTTTGCCTGTACCATCCCCATATTTCTGAATAGGGGCAGGAAAAAGACAAGGTGGATCATTTTGTCATTAAAGTTCAGATGAGGAAATCATGATGGAAGGCAATATTCCTTGTAATAAAAATAGGCAAAAGAGTTGATGAGAAAGAGCAAACCTGGTAAATCTACCCAGCTGTAGAATCCTTCAGGGATGAACAACCAAAAGAATAAATGTGGTTCTGATAGCAAATTTACCACTAATGTGAATACTAATCTCTTTATCCCTGGAGACTACTTCTACTGCAGGTATTATCATTGAAAGAGGACTTTAATTCAGACATGTCTAATTACACTACAGGTTAATTCTATTAACTAGAAAATCTCCAAAGGACTTTAACATTTTTGACTATTAAATAACTTTAAGTGGTCTAACCAAATTTCTAGTGATTGCCTTTCATTGCAAAGTGGAAACTATTTGATAAATCTGCTCTTCTTCCTGGAACACTGGAACAAAGACTTGATTTTAAGGGTAATAACAATTTATTGCAATTACCCTTAATGTATGGTAAAGATGGCAGTATTGTATAGTCTGTATTTTTCCCAGTGATTGCTTCCTTTGCTATTGTTATCCCTGTGTGTAGGCGCAAAGAGCCTGTTATTAGTAATAAAACAAATAATGATAAATGGGCTTCCTCATCATAAGTGCAGGAAAGTCTCATTTGCAGTGTTGATGGAATCAGAGGAGTTTTCTTTAATTTAGGTCATCCTGTTATACTAGACAAATACCAGTTTTTTGTACCGAGTGTGTGGATTCTCTGAATGTGGCTCTTTTTCTTTTTTAAAGTTTAGGCATTGGTCTAGACACATTGGAACGATTACAACGGTTAAAATTCATTACAGTTGTTTGTTCCAGCTCTGCCTGAGCATTTAACTGATGTTTATTTGTGTGTAGAAGAACGTTATATCCCATTCCTCTCTCTCCTCTCACCACTGGAAATTTCCCATCCACTTTTTAATTCAGTGTTTCTCATTCAGTGTTAAATAAGAGTCCAGCACAGCACAAAACACTGGGGAGAAAAATACCAATAACGCATAGTGCCTTATTTCAAGGAGTTTACAACTTTTTAAATGAGATAGACTTGAACACAGATAATTGCAATATGGGAGCCCAGAGGATATGCCACTGGCTACCCTGAGGTTGTCTTGCAGTTGGAACCTAAATATTTGTGACTAGTTTCAGGAAAACAAATCAGTTCAAGAGTTAGAAATATGCATTTTATAGGATTATATGACTATACTGTCTGAGATGCAGATTGGGCAACAACCTGATCAACACGTAGGGAAGAACAACTGAAAGATGAAAATGAAAGTATTATGTGAGAGTATGGGGGGAAAGGCATTAGAAAGGAAAGAAAGGAATGAACTAAAGGTGTAAAGAAGTATAAACAAATAGGAACATTGCATTGGGAAGTATTAGTGCCTTGTTTTAGGATTAACATGCATGTGATAATTTGTTTACACAGCCAACAATCATCATATAGTCTCTTTATGTATCAGGTATGATGCCTTCCATACACTACCTTTGGGAACCCACTTGACAACTCATTAGTTCTGTATCTATATATTTCTAGACATCTTTTTCCCATTATTTTCAGATTATGTGGGTCTGCTACTTCCTTATTCTATCCTTTATGTAAGAGTACAACAATTGTCATTTAAAGAGAACAATTATTACATTCAACTCAAAGGTACTTGTTCCAAAGAAATATATACATCAAGTAGACTAAATTTTCAACTTTTAGTAGTCTCTCCAGATTACCAGGGTCTCTAAGATTCTTTTGCCTTAATTACAACCCCTCCACAGCCATTGAGAATCCAGTATCTTCTCTCTGATAGGCAATCAGGAAAGAGCACTAAGAGGCTAATATTCCCAATTCTGGTTTTATAATTCTGGAGAGATTGAAAGCTAACACTCAAAATGGGCCCAGCCATGACTAATTGACCAGAAAATGTATCATGTCATTGTTCATCTTTCACTAAATAATCAGACTGGTGAAACCAGTTTTCAGCTCAGCCACTGGCAGCCAGCAAAAAAAATGTCCAGAATTGGCTGCTATCAATGCAAGTTTACTTGGCATCAAACAAGGGGATGTGGAACAAGAATGAGGAATTAAGATTATGTGTAATTCAAAAAATAAATGAGATTTAGGAAAACTTATTTTTTCCTTGAGCTAAAACAACTTGACCTTAAAGTTAAAAACCCATTTCCCTGACCTAAAAATTATTAAAATTAGAGTTAATGCTAACAATTATGAACATTTATAATGGCAAATGCCAAGCTTTTATATTATGCTTGTGGGTATGTGTGCTCAGGGAGGTATGTGAATATATACTAATTTTGAGGCATGTCTTGTGGACTGTTACAATGGTAAGTAGGAAAGGGACAGAAAAGGGGGAAATAAACTTCTGTTCTCTTCTGTCTCCCTCAGCTTTTACTACCATTACTTCTTCTCTAGGTCTACTGCCATTCACCTTCACAGCCCCTGATACTTTCCTCCCCCACCTCATTTCATGCAGACTATTAAGCTTCAGATTGAATAACGTGACTGAATTGTACAAAGTCAACCAACCCTTCCCTCCTTCCCTTCCTCCCTCCCTCCGTTCCTCCCTCCCTCCCTCCCTTCGTTCCTTTGCTCCTTCGTTCCTTCCTTCCTTCTTTCCTGTTCATGTGTTCATTCATTCCAAATTTCTCCTAGGTGTCTTTTCTGTGAATCTAAGATCTACAAGCTTAAAGGTATACTGGAGGGAGAAGTGGAGTTAAAGGGAATAGTTTTATTTTCTGATTTTTGTCTTTAATATTCATTATAGAAAAATAAATCCTCCAAGGGATTTGCACTGCATTAGAAACAGGAAGATAAAACAAGGAATTTTGATGGGCAGGAAAATGGAAGAGAATTGTTTTGAAACATAAACTAATAGAAGCAGAAAGGGAACAGTTCAGGCCAAACCCTGAACCAATATCAAATGCAGAGTGTGAATGGAATGCAGAAGATTCACAAAGGCTAGTCTTCATGAATCCTAAAACAAGTATTTCTGATTTGTGGAAATTTCCTTCCCTGATTCTCAACCTTTGTTCTCTAGTTCAGTTTTGTAAGTCTCCATCCCACTGCTTGAGCCCAATCCTTACTTTTCCTAAGTTCCTAAGTTCCCTATTATGGTCCATGCCCAATACTGCAGGAACTACCTACAGTGAATCATAACCAATGGGCTCATAACCATTTGTTCAGTGCCAGGCTAGCGAAGGAGAAAGGAAGAAGCTCTGTTCCCAATGACTGCATACAGATTTGTAACTGATCCCACTTCTCATAAGCCAATGCTTATCATGGCATTAAAATCTATAGAAATATAATGCTTCCTGGCCTGGGTACCTGCTTAGAGGAGTCAAAAGAATTTTCTAAGAAACTGTATTTGGAGTTTTAATTAAAATCTCAGTTTTTTCTCCCTTTATAGGCTTTTTAATGTAAACTCTGTCATCCATGACTGTTGCTTCAATTTTTATCTGTATTCCAGAGGCCACCTTCTTATTGCTAGAATCACCATTTTGTCTAAATTTACTTTAGACACTTATTTAAGTTCCCAACCTTTATATCCAAATGCTTACTCAATATTGCACTTAGTTGGCTCAAAGGGAACTGAACTCAGTACATACATAATCATACTCAGCTTTTCTTCAAACCTGGTGTCTTCATTTTAAAAAGTACCTGGCATTTGTTAGGTGCCATGTGGTAGCTAGTAAAACTTTAAATAGTAATAATCTATATGATATGGGAAATCATATGAGGTTTCAAGGGTGTCTAGGTTTCAATCATGTATAACTGTTCAGATTAATTCACTGGATTAGGGAAAATAAATGGCTTAACAAATACCAGGTATTTTTTAAAATGGATTACGTATAGTGACATTTTGAATCTTTATAACAATAAAAAAAGTAAGTGTTATTACACCCTTTTAGAGATGGGAAGGTGGACACACAAAGAATTTTAATTTAACACACAATCCCATGGCTCGTAAGTGTTAGAGCTGAGGTTTAAACCTGGAAAGTCTGGCTCCAGGCTCCATGTTCTCGTTTAGCACACACTATGAGTTTTCCTAAAATAGTAGTGATTAACACTAGTTAACTGTTTACGGTGGACCAGGCTTTGAACTAAGTTCCTCAAAGGTATTATTTCTCAAAGTTAACATCAATCTAAAAGAGAGATATTATAATTATTCTTGTTTTACAGATGAGGACACTGAGGTACACCATGGTTAGCTATTTTTCATAACCAGTCAGTTGTGACACCACAATTCATTATATGCCATTCTATTGCCAGGTCTCACATTTTTAACATTCAACATTCTTGGCACTTTACAACCCTTATTACAAAAAATGAAATCTTGACATTTGCAACGATGTGTATGGAACTGGAGGGTGTTATGCTGAGCGAAATAAGTCAATCAGAGAAAGACATGTATCATATGATCTCACTGATATGAGGAATTCTTAATCTCAGGAAACAAACTGAGGGTTGCTGGACCAGTCGGGGGTGGAAGGGATGGGTGGCTGGGTGATAGACATTGGGGAGGGTATGTGCTATGGTGAGCGCTGTGAATTGCATAAGATTGTTGAATCACAGACCTGTACCTCTGAAACAAATAATACATTATATGTTAAAAAAAAAAAAGAAGATAGAAGGAAGGGAAAACTGAAGGGGGGGAAATCGGAGAGGGAGACGAATCATGAGAGACTATGGACCCTGAGAAACAAACTGAGGGTTCTAGAGGGGAGGGGGTGGGGGGATGGGTTAGCCTGGTGATGGGTATTAAAGAGGGCACGTTCTGCATGGAGCACTGAGTGTTATACGCAAACAATGAATCATGGAACACTACATCAAAAAACTAATGATGTAATGTATGGTGATTAACATAACATAATAAACAAAAATAGCTCAGTTTTGCATTGGAAGAAAATGACTTTTTTGAAGAATAGAAAAGCGTGTTATGTATTAACAAAAGTTCTGTCTCTTTAAGTACATTATTGAATATGACAAACAAATTTAAATTAAACCTTTTGACGAACCATGAGAGATGATGGACTCTGAAAAACAAACTGAGGGTTCTAGAGGGGAGGGGGGTGGGAGGATGGGTTAGCCTGGTGATGGGTATTAAAGAGGTCACGTTCTGCGTGGAGCACTGGGTGTTATGCACAAACAATGAACCATGGAACACTACATCAAAAACTAATGATGTAATGTATGGTGATTAATGTAACAATAAAAAAATTAAAAAAAAATTACACCTTTTGTCTTACTCTGACCCGATTCTCTAATCTCATCTAATGTTCAAGTGTTTTTAACTAAGTACATGCACAGCTTTACTCTGAAGAAATTGGGTTTTCTACTAATGAACCAAAATTAAATAATAAATTAAATAATTTTGATTAAATTTCTTTAAATTTTCAGCATCACTTTCTTTCCAAAACACTAACTTTTATCTCTGAGGAATTTAGCTGCTATAGAGTCAAATGTTTCTCTGAATTTTGGAACATAAAGTGAAGCTTTTAGGCTTTTCCTGTAATTTGTTCTTTTAGAAAATAGAATGCTGTAGGTCCCCTCCCCTCTCCAAACTTTGAAAAGTAAATTACAGTGCTGGTATCACCTTGGGAACATATTTTATTTGAGTAATAATCATTCCCTTTGACAACATATGTCATCTTATTAAAAAAAAGATTTCCAGCAGCCTAAAAGTCTCCAAATATATAATAGATATCATCAAAGATTTTTCCATCCGTTTCATTTTTATGAATAGATCAAGAAACATACATATTTAAATTTCCTTTAGATGAGTGCTTTAACAATAAGACCTTGTACTTGGTTACTTCAAAATATATAAATTTTATTTGGAGTGATTATAAATCAAAAACGTATTTTAATATTTGCTACTCTCCAGTTTTCTTTTATTGAAATGATATTAATGTTTAGTATTCTGTATGAATCTTCTCCAGTAGAGTTAAAACACAGGCAATTTTGAAACACAGGTATTAATTTTACTTTTAGAATTATAGTGACATCTTGAGTCTTCTAAGATAGATTCTCTAAATTTTGATCATGTTGAAAATCTACTCATGATCCTAATATGAATCTGCTCACTGGCATAGTTTAATAAAAAAGTGGCTAGAATTCCGTTATTATAGTGATCAGTTTTGTTTTTGAAAGAACACCCAAAAGGAAGAGAAGTTCAGGTGACAATGTTCAAAAATCCAAATTAACTCATTTGCTGTTTAATTAGCTGTCTCAGATATAAAGACTGCTACTGTGAGACCACATCAAAGGTAATTATCCTTGTCTCCCCTCAGACACTTGCTGGTTTCAGCTCCAGCAGTCCTAGAGGAGAGAAAGGACACTCCCCAGGACTTATCTCCAAAGGGAAGAAGAGTGGTAATAAGTACCCTTCTCTCCCCTCCCCTCTAATATATTTATCTTCTTTACTATTTACAAACATCCCTTTCTCCTTTCAAAGAGGCTCCCTTGTAATCAGTAAACACAAAGAAAGGAGAAGGTGGTTCTTAAACTCTCAACAAGTTCATATGTCAGAATATCAAAGGTCCAGTTTCTGCTGCCCTGAAGAAATTCTAGAAGGTGATTTCTCCTGTCCTCATCTAGAAAGATGTGCAGCTGGAGAGGTCTTGGCCTCTGAAAGAATTGAGTCTATTAAAAATTTCTAACATTTATATGATTCCTTTTATTCTTTTTATCCTCAAAGTGCTTTGTAAACATTAAACTAATTAAGTGAAAGCAATTTGTGAATTAAGGCATACTTATAAACAATTGACTGTCATTGGCGAGAAATACTTGTCTTTTTATTATTTCATTACTAGGCTTATCGGTGGCTTTTTAATTTTCATAGCATTACCCAAGACACTGACTGAGGCCAGAGGAATGGAAATGCTTCCTGGTATAGTCACTCACTTGCTATGCTATGAAATGACCCTAATCCACCCCAATATCTCTTCCACACACAACTTAATTCATTTGATAAGAGCAATTGGAAGAGGTTTGCTAAAGAACCTGTAAAAAAAAAAAATCCTGTTAATCTTATCTCTTTTCATTCTCAATATTTTATGGAAAAAAAAACCTTGGATTTTATAGACTATCTTTTATGTTAATATGTTAAGAAAAATCATCTAAAACCTTAAATCTCTTTATAAAATGCTAAGTAGGTTAATAGGAAAAGTAGGTTTATAGGACGTTTCATAAGGAAACTTCACACGCATATGCAAAACTTTTCGAGAATGTAAATGTCTTCTTGAAAAATTAAAAGCTCACTGTTCTAAATGTTACTCTTCCCAATTTGTCAAGTTTCTCAAGATTAAAATGTGTGTACCATTGTCCAACCAGGAAGATATAGGGTGAAAAAAGTCTGAGTTAAATAGTTATGTTTAACTATTTAAACATAAAGCTTACCCTCTGAAAAAATCCTTTCAAGAGAAAAAGTATATTACTAATAAAGTTAGAAAGATTTGGAAACTTTTTTTTTTTCCCCAAGCAGCATGTGAAATTTTCAAGTGATGGAAGTAATTGCCCTGACAATTTGTACTGGATAAATTCTTCAGAGATAAATCACGTACTGATCTTGGGGAGAAACCTGCATGAGCCGCTAATGAATAGCTGGACAATCTTAAGACAATCTATCTGGTTTTTGAAACTTGTGACTATGGTTAATATCTAATTAAGTCTAATAGTGAAAAGATGGCTAGTCTTAACACTTTGAATCATAGAAGAATCAATACAATAAAATTCCACTGCAAAGCCCCTTTAGTAATACATTTGCTTATACTGGGAGAAAAAAAAATCACTTTAATCAAGGGACTATTGACATCTGGAATAGAATTTTAGATCTGAAACAGCTAAAGTGTCTAATTTTCTCATTACATAACTGAAGAAATAAGTTCTGAAAGTTTAGATGCTAGCAAAGTTGAATAGTAACTTTGTGATAGAAGTTAGAACACAATTACGCCAGGTGATCTTTCCACCCTACCAGATTGATCTACATCTAATTTGAGAAGCCTACAAAAGACGCACTGTTCCAGCATATTTTGCTATCATGCTACAGAAAAATATTTGCATGTGAAGAGATGCTATTTGGCACCATATCTTCTAACCTTAGTTTCCTTGAGTTGTAAAAAGGGAATGTCAGTATAGAATTTTTTCTTTTTTAGTTAGAAAGGTGCTGATATTTTATTTGTGCTGAAGTTTTGTTTGGCCTTGACTTTGTTAGCCTCTGAAGAGTACCTTTCTATTACCAGTGAATCAGGAGTTTTTAACCTATTGTGTGCCAGTCGCTTTTTGTCAGTCAATTAAAAGCTATGGATCTTTCTCAAAATAATATATTTAAATGCCTAAAATACATTCTATTTGATAACAAAGGAAACAAATTAGGTTGAAATGCAATTATCAATATATTATAAACTGAAATTTGCACTAGAGTAGAATATATGTTCTTTTATTAATGCATTACTGTAAAGGTATGATAATTACCATAATTTTTAAGTAGTAATGAACACTACAATGTATTTAAAGGTACATGCAACAAACTGCAGTGAAATAGGAACACATCTCTGGTTTCTGGTGGTAACAGTCACAGGTACTGCTATTATGATTTGTTGCCTATTTTAATAGTCAAAAGAAGTGAAGAAATTTTACTTAGCAATTGCTAAAGAAAGATGTCACTTTTTTCCTACCAAAATCATGTACCCTCTAAATTCTGACCTCTCAGGTCTCAAAGATTCTCACAGTTTCAAAACCTCTATTTCTTTGGTTTACATTTTAGATAGCCCCATTTTTTCCATTTCAATTCCTTTCTTTCAGGGTCTACTCTTTATCCTGTGACCCAGAAGATTTCTGAAGATTTTATAGTTCAACACATTCATTTTTCTAGTTCAGTTTCTGGACAATCACTGGAGGCAACATCTTTGAACACTTGATCTTGTTTAACAACACTGAAGCAATTTGCTGCCACCCCTGTTAATAAGTGAAGTTGCTGGAGACACTTTTTTGCCATAATAGGAATGGCAACCTTGCTAACTGAAGCTCTTTTGAAATACAACAACCCAGTAATGACAGCAGCCAATAACACTGCTAAGCTGTAATGAGTTACGATGATAAATTGGAGCTGTCTGAATACCTTAGGCTCAGCATGAATCTTCACATGCTGGCCTGTTATGATCTATGTGCCTCAGTGGGAAACATATGTGGACCCCTGCAGAAACATCACTGTCCAGAGCTGATGATTTTGTTGAACTGTTAATTATTGTCTCCTTGTAGGAGAGAAAATAAATAAAATAAAATAAAATAAAATAAAATAAAATAAAATAAAATAAAATAAAATAAAACTGTGATTAATGTTAGAATAGATTAATAGGTCACTAGATATGATTTTGAACAGGTGAGATAAATTGTCCTAGGGATGGAGAGAGAGAAAACTGATGAAAAAACACCAGCATAGATGGATAAATATGAGGTAACTGGGAAAAATATAGGAGAGTCCAAAATGATGGTTTCAACTTGATGCTAAGAATTAATTCACTTCAGTATTCAAGATACTACAGACCATTTGTGACTAAATCCCATTGTTTAGGGCAAAGTGAAAAGAATTCACTGGCTTGAGAATGGCATAGGAGACTACTCCACACCTGTTGACTTGAGATTAGATCATTATTTTTAAACAACTTGTATATATTAGATATAGAAGGCAGAGGAAGAAGAAAGAAGAAGAAGAAGAAGGAGAAGAAGGAGAAGAGGGAGAAGAAGGAGAAGAAGGAGAAGAAGGAGAAGAGAAGAAGAAGGAGAAGAGGGAGAAGAAGGAGAAGAAGGAGAAGAGAAGGAGGAGGAGGAGGAGGAGGAGGAGGAGGAGGAGGAGGAGGAGGGATATCCTTCAAATTCAATGAGAAGACCTTATGTTTTTCAGAAGAATTGCTATGAAAGGAACCTAAAAAAGAAAGCCATAACAAAACAAATGAAAGTGATATAATTTATGCTGAACCTAACTTTCTTTAAGGACAGATACCATGTTGTAGTCACTAAGTGAATTTCCAATAATTAGTAAAATTTCTGATACATAGTAAATACTAAGCAAATGCCAAATGCAGGTAAGAATAAAACAAAAGGAGGAAAAGGAGAAAGGAAACAGGAAGGAAGGAAGGAAGGAAAGAAGTTAGGTAGAAGGGAAGAAGGAGGGAGGGAGGAAGACTTATTGAAGTCTTATTTGTTGAACCATATTTAGTAAGGCACATTGTGCAGTTCATCATTGGAAAATCCACCATTCTGAAAATGTTCTACTTGTGGCTGTTGAGCCAGTATCCCAAAGTTGGTCAGAGACAGATATGAATCTGAATAACTCTCTTCTGTTCTTTCTTTCAGACTGTTAAACTAGAACTAACTGGTAGATTTGGTTTAAGTTCTTTTTAGGTTCATGTGTCCTAAAAGACACAGCAAGGTCATTTATGAGAGGAAAAAAATCAGAGAAGATAAAAATTATTTATCCGAGTGGGACTTGCTCATTGCAAGCTGCAGTGATGCTCTCCTAAAGGTCAGGGCTGCTACAGACTTCAAAGTTTAGAGAGCCATGTCAACACGTGAATTAGGAACCCTAGATATTTGCTCCCATAACACCATATATATCCATTGATATTGCCCCTATCAAACTGTATTTATCTTTCTGTTCCACTTTCTTAAATCTTCATGGGAGAAGAGAGCATTCATGACTGAATACCATTGTCTAACAAACCTGCTGAATATTAATGAGAACTCACTAAAATTTCATTGAAGTAATGGTGTAACACAATTTAGCTTTAAATTATAGTTTCTTTTTTTTTAAAAGATTTATTTATTTTAGAGAGAGAGAGCATGAGCAAGGGGAGGGACAAAGGGACAGAGAGAGAGAGAATCAAGAGATGATCTTCAAGCAGACTCCCTGCTGAATGCAGAGCCCTACATTAGACTCCATCTCAGGACTCTAGTATCATGATCTGAGCCAAAATCAAGAGTCCTACACTTAACCAACTGAGCCACCCAGGTGCCCCTACATTATAATTTCTTAATTTTTTTTTAAATCTGTGCTAATCTTGTTACAATAGGTATATTCAAGCTTAACCAAGTCTGAAATTATACTTTTTTTTTTCTCTCCCAGTCTGTGCCATCTTTGAACACAAGCAAAGGTTCATATTCTTGGGTTCTACAGATTTGCAGAATTAGCCAAGTATATATAAACATATCAGGTGACTTAAAACTATTAATAATATAAATAGTAAACTATATTACCAACATTAGTAATCACAAGCGAGCCTTTCATGACAGAAAATGTTAATTGTTATTTAGTCAAAGACTAGTAGTAAACTATTTGACTTGTCGTTTGCTTCTGTAAAAAACTGTGTTCCCTGTAGGCGTCTTTCACCTTCATGGTATGTCCAGTGTCTAAATGGATGCAGATCACAAGACCTCACACTGATATCAAGACTTCTAACATGAAAAGGAGATCACAAAATTCTATTTAGTACCACTTAAAAATACCTACTAAATATGAGACACTTCTCTGTCAGATTGAGACACTTTAATTGTGTTTGCAAAGATACCATTGGAGGTGGAAAGTTCCACTTAAGGTGATCTATTTGCTGATTCCAATCTAAACCCAAATTACACAAACATGCTTATATCAACAATATTATAGAAATATGAAACATGCGATTGTACATAACACTTCTAATTTTGTTGCTTATGCCTTTTAGATTGCATTAGGGAATGGGATTTAATAAGCAAGCAGGTTGAGTTTTCCACAAAGGATAGTTAATTTTGTGTGGAATGCCACTCTCCTCTGTGCTTGCAAGTAATAATAAGAGCTCCTTCTGCTGCCGGGAAATGGATTTTGCCTTAATCTTTATTATACTGTGCACCCAACTTCTCTGGTGTTTACTCTATAATTTATATTCCTTGTAATCATTACCCATTTCTGTTATTTTTAAGTTATTTTTATATTACTTTCCTTTTAAGGCAAAGCAGGTCAATTGAATTCAGTATTTAATTATTTTAAGTAACTAAAAATTATCTCCACTTAAATAGTAATTGCAAATAGTTCTTTGTTGTAAAACCAAAATATCAGCATACTCAGAATTACATTAACCTCAGGAATGTTACAATTGCCTAAAATTTCAGATAAATTTATATTTTGGCCTAGACCTTCAGAGAGTCTAACATATGAACTTTTCCGTAAATAGAGTTAGTATCCTGGAGCTGATTATGAAAACCTTAAAATATCCATAACATGCATTTTAATTGACCTAAACTCATAGAAATGCCAAAATGTGTCTTTCTAAAATTCTGCATGGAGCTTGAAATATGTCTAAATGGATTCTGTAGCATGACTGAGATTTCTGGAGACACCTCCATTATTGATTTCTCCCAAAACATTTACACACAACAAGGAGGAACACAAAAGTAAATTTGCAATGAGGATTGCAACTAGAGGCCAGCTGGGGTTATTCACTAGTATTTTCAGTTCTTGCCATTTAAACTATGCTTCAGCTAAATTATAAATTACTTCATATCAGGGATCTTGGAGGACACCCGGGAACAGGTAAGCCTCTAAATATTAAGTTCTCTTAATCTAAAAATTTACTGTTTGAAATTTCATTGATGGTTCTATGAAAATCAAGAAATTCCAACACTGAGATTAATTTTGGTGATAATTCAGGAATAATCTAGAATACAAAAATTATACTGAATGAAATGCAAATAATGACTCCAGAAAGCATCAGTTATCAACACTTCCCTTGTTAGACAGGGGAAGCTATCTATAGTTTTCTGCCTTCATGATCACCAGGACCATGCCCTGGGATATGACCAGAATTTTCTAAATAACTCTAGTAACAATAACAGTATGTGCATATTATGTAAAATTTGTCTTTAAGATAATTTGATTCCTCTACATCTTACTGTGTTAACAAAAGTGTTAGAAAGTACAGATTTGTTCAATATTAGGTCGTGCACATAGCAATCAAACTAATGGATTCAGACTTACTTAAGAGTAAATTAAGTCTAGTAATCATCTATAGCAACTGATTGGCAAGGGACTGAAATTTGGCACTGAGCTAAGACCTCAGAAAATGAAAAACTCAGCACAACTCAGCACAAATCACAATATGTGAGGATATGGGTAGAACGAAAACAGAGTGAAAACAATCAAGAATAGACTGAATAAAAAATAATTTGACAAATTATATATATAATATAATTTGTCAAATTATACACACACACACACACACACACACACACATTACATTTGTCATACTATAAGTAAAACCAAAACTCAGTTTTTACATCATGGCTTTGACTGTGATATTTACAGAGTGCAACACTAGAATGTTGAAAACAGACGTGGAAAGGTGCAAAGGAAATTGCATGAGGCAAAGGAGCAGTGATGGTTCAGATAGATTGATTATGACATTTGTAGATGTCAGAAGCCTGGGAAAAAACACTGCAAAACTAAGATTTCAAAACTGAGGACACTGAGTTAGTTAAAAAAAAATCAGAAACTACAGAAATAAAGATATACTTTCAGGAGGATATGATATATTTTTACCTCTCTGTCTTAGGAAATTATAGATTCTCTGCATTCCTATAACTGCATTTCAGGGAGCTAGCTAATTTTTTTGAATTTATTTAGAAATGAGAAGAAGAAAATATGTCACTATTTATGTGTTGGCCATCAAAAATTATATTTTTTTGTAAAATTAACACCAAGTCAATGTTGAGGTTTAAACACCAACATCTCTTGGAATGAAAAAGGAATATGTCCAAGAGTCACTCAAAACTTTTGCAGAGAAGACAATAGTGCAATGTTTTACAGGTATTTGAAAAGATTATTAATGTCAGGTTAACAGAGCTCTTACTTTTGAATTTTTGTCCCTTCTTTTGCCATCTTAAAACATCTGTCATTGACACATTTGGTGTAACTGTTCCATTGTTCCTTTCCTTTCTCTGGTCCTCATTTCACTAGATCCTGTTTTCTATCTCCTGCCTTTATTTAATGAGAAGCAAGTTTATTTTCTAAGTTATAGCCAGCGTTTCAACAATAAACATTTATTGAAAACCCATGATGTATCTCTTATTATGCAAGGCATATGAAGGATTAGAAGAGATTAATGCTTACATATAGAGCAAGTCATTAGGGGACAATTAGATTTTGAATTATGGCATGACTATAATCATAAAAAGAGTTCTGCGATGGAAGAGATTATTTGTGTATTTATATAATCAAGGAGATCAGTGCCAAAACATAACGAGGAACTTGGAAGATCAGAGGTATGATATTTGGTCCACAGATAAGAGGCACATTTGTTATTGAGTAAAGTGAGAAGGACATCAAAAAAGTATCAGGCAGACCCAGGGTAAAATAAAAGGTATACTCCTAGGGTGAAGAAGAGTGTTCTTAATTTTAGGAGAATTTGTTCTAGATGGAGCAAGAATGTGAGAGTAAGACAAATGGGAGCTGCCTAAAAACTTTATGTAGTGAGTAGATAGAAAGGAATAACAAGACCAAAATTAGAGGAATTGCAGTCTAAAGTACTACTTATTACAAATTAGGGAGTGTCCCCTGCCCTTTCCAGCATTAGTCCTTCCTGTCCCTCTAGTCACATCCATCCAGAAGTCATACAGTTATGGCAGCTCAGGAGAGAGAGAAGCAGGAGCACAACTTTTACTTTAGGAAAAGAGAGAAGAGAACAAGGCAAGCAGTGGAAATTGGAACCTACTTCTCCTTTCATGGCTGGTGTGAGACAGCATCTCCCACCCCAAAAGGCCAGCAGAAGGATAGTACAGTAGGAGTCTGAGGGCTAACCTGGGGGCTTGTCTTCCTTTTTAATTAATTAATTAATTAATTAATT
>NW_027397063.1:41463702-41489435 GCF_003265705.2 Callorhinus ursinus
ACCCATCACCAGGCTAACCCATCCCCCCATACCCCTCCCCTCTAGAACCCTCAGTTTGTTTCTCAGGGTCCATAGTCTCTCATGGTTCATCTCCCTCTCTGATTTCCCCCCCTTCAGTTTTCCCTTCCTTTTATCTTCTTCTTTTTTTTTTTTTTTTTACATATAATGTATTATTTGTTTCAGAGGTACAGGTCTGTGATTCAACAATCTTACACAATTCACAGCGCTCACCATATCCCATACCCTCCCCAATGTCTATCACCCAGCCACCCCATCTCTCCGATCCCCCCACCACTCCAGCAACCCTCAGTTTGTTTCCTGAGATTAAGAATTCTTCATATCAGTGAGATCATATGATATGTGTCTTTCTCTGGTTGACTTATTTCGCGTAGCATAATACCCTCCAGTTCCATCCATGTCATTGCAAATGGCAAGATTTCATTCCTTTTGATGGCTGCATAATATTCCATTGTATATACACACCACATCTTCTTTATCCATTCATCTGTTGATGGACATCTTGGCTCCTTCCATAGTTTGGCTATTATGGACATTACTGCTATAAACATCGGGGTGCACATACCCCTTTGGATCCCTACGTTTGTGTCATAGGGCAGCTCTATTTTCAACTTTTTGAGGAGCCTCCATATTGTTTTCCAGGGGGCTTGTCTTTCAAAGATTCAGCTCATTGACCTGCTGGGATGGCATAACTGCTCAGTTGTCTGTGCCACGCCAGCTCACAATACTTCTACCTGCATTTTCTAGACATGATTCCTAAATCCCTACCAGTTAATATTAACCTTAGAGAAAAATCAGGACAGAAGTGAATTTTACCCTTCACTTTCAGGAAAAGCCACTGCAAAATAAGCAATAAGGATGTGATGTACTAGCACATCTAGAGGTCATCCCTCGAGGGCCACAAGAAAACATTGAGGAAGACGTGGCAAGAGGTGGTCAATGATCACCCCAAGCATGCATTCACTTCAGAGGAAGTATAACAAAATGGGGAAGAATGCAAAGTCAGACTTCTTGGGCCAGATCCTGGCTGCTTCATTACTAGTGTGACCCTGCCCAAAACTTTCCACTTCTTTATGCCTGTTTCCTTTACCGTGAAATGGGGATGATAGCAGTACTTTCCATACAGTGTGGCTTAAGGATACATGATGTAGTGAGCTCAGTGTGAGGGGCTCTGTAAGCACCACAGAAATATAACTGACATTTAGACCGAAACTCATTTTACCAAACACTATACAAACCTGATTTCATAGTATCAGAGTGCTGTTTTCATTATTATCCTCATTTCATGGATGAAACTAAGGCTTAACAACTTCTTATAACTTTCTCAAGATTATGGAGTGTATAAAGGTTCAAAATGACTTCACTGATAACTTTACTCTACCCTCACCTAGTCTGTCTCTGAAATCTGACACTTACCTCCAAACACATCCCTTTATATCTTGGGCTGCAAAAACCTAAAGGAAGGATGGAAGAGGAGGGCAAAACAGTCAGTATTTTACAACTCTCTACAATATTTCAGGTTATACTCTCAAATCCTTCATGTTCTGTCACCCTCTAGACTACTAATCTGCAGTACAGTATATTGTCATCCTCATCTTTCCCTGAGCTTATCAGCAACTCCTAAACATATTGTGCCAAAAAAGTTAGGCTAGTTATCTTATTGCTATTTCTCCAAAAAAGATATGCCAAAAGCTAAGTCTTCTTTATTATGTCTGTGTTAACCTATTTCCTTCCTTTAGTATCATATTCACATTTAAACAACAATGCAGTGATGCTCATAATTCAGAAACCATGCAAGGTGAAATGAGTCTAATTGGAAAAAAATGCATATGAATCCTCAGAGCATGCACACTACAGCCAAGTTCAAAATGTACATGGCTCCTTTACAGATATTCCATGGAGGTAGCACCAAAAGTGACACATTGCATTAACACATAAGCATGAAAATACCATATCCTATTCATTGGAGACAGGTGTTAAATTATGAGTGTGTTTTGTTCATATGGTATTTATGTCTTTCAGGTTTGTTTGACATTTCAGAAACATTGTGACTGGGACTCATGAATAAAACTGGAGTAATTTTCTTTTCTTTTTTTATTGTATTCTTTCCTCATTCCCACTTTCTGTTGGAAGATAAGCAGAGGTAAATTCATCTATGTATCTTATGAACATGCACACTAATTATGCATAAGGAAGCCAATTAACTAGGTGGAACACTTTTTACCTATACACTTCCTGTTATTCTTTTTCTGATTCCTGTGGTTTCAAGTGGCAGAATCCATTCAAAATATGGAATGACCATACTGCTAACAGTAAGCAGAGAATGATAAATAAAAGCATACAGAGATCTTGGAAGAGCAGTAATAGTAATAAAAAAATAAAATTTACTTCTTTCAGGAATATCCTAGACATTCTAATGTGATAATTCATTATACAGCTCACTTGACAGGGTAGGGAGAAATGTGTGGGTTTGATATACTAAATAGCTCTGGAAGAGACTGTAGTTTTTGATACTGAAGAGATAAAATATGTACTTCGACACATATAAACCAGGGGAAAATTAATCAGTCATATTTCGTAAATGGCTCTTTCCCCTCTATGCATCTTAGTTCTATTTTTCATGTAATTTAGTTTTCATTACAAATTGGATGAGTTATGCCAGAAGTGTAGGTTGGAAGAATTTTAATTAGTTGATCCTTAGGAGAGAAATATATTGTACAGAAAGCCATTTTAGTGTTACAGTGTATTCTGAAGTTGTGAAGTTTGAATGACTATATATATACATATATATATATATATACACACACACACTATATATATATTCAGATATATTCATATATAAACATTAACAAAGTCTATATACACAATATTAATTATATATTTTATATATATATATATACACGCACACTAATAGGAGTCATGGTGGTTTCAGCCCTCTGACAATGATACTAATAGACAATGTGGCTAAACAGGCACACCTTGACCTTGTTTTATTGCACTTTGCTTTCTTGTGTTTCACAGATACTGCATTTTTCCAAATTGAAGGTTTGTGGCGACCCTGCATCAAGTCTAACAGCACCATTTTCCCAACAGTGTTTTCTCAGTTCATGTCTCTGTGTCACATTTTGGCAAGTCTCACAATATTTCTAACTTTTTCATTATTGCTATATTCGTTATGGTGATCTGTAATCAGTGATCTTTGATGTTACTATTGTAACTGTCTTGGGACCCCCACCCCAAACTATGCCCCTATAACCCAGCAAACTTAATCAATGACTGTTCTGTATGTTCTGCTCCACCAGCTGTCTGTTTCCCCATCTCTCTCCCTCTTCTCGGGCCTTTCTATTCCCTGAAACACAATATTGAAATTAGGCCAGCTAATAACCCCACGATAGCCTCTAAGTGTTCAAGTGAGAGAAGAGTCATATGTCTCTCACTTTAAGTCAAAGCTAGACATGATTAAGCTTAGGGAGGAAGGTATGTTAAAAGCCAAGGCAGACTGAGAGCTAGGCATCTGGTGCCAAACAGTTAGCCAGGTTGTGAATGCAAAGGAAGAGTTCTTGAAGGAAATGAAAAGTGCTACTCCAGTGAACACATGAAGGATAAGAAAGCAAAATAGCCTTATTGCTGATATAGAGAAAGTTTTAGTGGTCTGGAGAAAATATCTAACCAGCCACAACCTTCCCTCAAGCCAAAACCTAATCCAGAGCAAGACCCTAACTCTCTTCTATTCTGTGAAGGCTGACAGAGGTGTGGAAGGTGCAGAAGAAAAGTTGGAAGCTAGCAGAGGTTCGGTCATGAGGTTTAAGGAAAGAAGCCATCTCCATAACATAAAAGTGCCAGGTGAAGCAAAAAGCAGTATCTCTGAAGTATACCTGCACGTTCTCAAGGTACTGGGTGCAATGCTATATTGTGTCCATTAGAGGAAGATTGATGTTCTTATTTTCTACATTTTGACTTTTCCTCTAGTCTGCTTAAATTATACTAAGAGACATACAAAATCAGCTTCAGTGCAGGTGGTTTTGTCCATTTCTTATTGTAATGCTGTCAAATTTTGTTTTATGTGTGTGTATTTCATATATATATATATATCTTTTAAAAATATACATGGTTCTTTTTATTGAGAGAGAGAGAGGGGAGGAGGGGCAAAGGAAGAGAGAGAGATAGAGTCTTAAACCCCAATGTGGGGCTCCAACCCAAGCCCCTGAAATCATGACCTGAGCTGAAATCAAGAGTCAGATGCTTAGCCAACTGAGCCACCCAGGTGCCTCAACTTTATATATTTTTTAAATATACAATTTATGGTGTGTTACTTGATAAATAGTACACACCAATGTATTTTTTTCTTTTATTGTTATCTAACTACATTTTTATCCTGAAAAATTATTTTTGCCTTAAATTCTGTTTCATGTGCTATAAATAACTACAACACTTTTCTTTGATTAGTTTTTTTCAACATAATGTTTCTCTTCCTATTTCTTTGCTTTCTGACTTTCCATTTTATTCTGCTTTAGGCATATCTCTTTTAAAGTGCATATACCTGTTTTGCTTTTTAAGAATTTTTGCTAGGGGGGTGCCTGGGTGGCTCAGTCGGTTAAGCGGCTGCCTTAGGCTCAGGTCATAATCCCAGGGTCCTGGGATTGAGCCTCGCATCGGGCTCCCTGCTCAGTGGGGAGCCTGCTTCTCCCTCTGCCTGCCTCTCTGCCTACTTGTTCTCTCTCTGTATCTCTCTGCCAAATAAATAAAAAATAAAATCTTTAAAAATCTTTGCTAGGTTTCCTGGGTGGCTCAGTTGGTTAAGCATCCAACTCTTGGTTTCAGCTCAGGTCATGATCTCAGGGTGCTGGGATCAAGCCCCGAGTCTGGCTGTGTGCACAGTGCAGAGTCTGGTTGGGACTCTTTCCCTCTTCCTCTTCCTCTGACCCTTCCCCTACTAGCTCTCTCTCTCTCTCTCTCTCTCAAAATCAATCAATAAATCTTTTAAAAAAATCTTTGCCTTTTGAGTGGTGAGTAAAATTCCATTCAATTACAATTTGTGGCTGTGTATGTTTGTGTGATTGCAATTATACTTGGATGCATATATATAATCCTTTTTGGTATGATTTTCTAACCTATTATCCATTTTCAATGAGTGCATTTTTTTCACTCTATTATATTTTATTGATTAACTCTTCTCTTTATCTTTTCTTACCTCTACTGATTTGAAAATATTCTGTCCCATGTTTATTCTCTTAGGAGTTAACTCTGAAATATTAACATGTCTTGAATGAAAAATAAATAAATAAATAAATAAATAAATAAATAAATAAATAAATAATTCCATCCGCTGTTGCCTCAGTCGGTAGAGCATCTAACTCTTGACCTTGGGGTCATGAGTTCGGGCCCCATGACGGATGTAGAGATTAGTTAAAAAAAATTTCAACATAGTCAATATTTCTCTCCTTTCCCTTAACAACAAAAAAATCTCTAAAATGTTTTAAGTGTGAATCCTCATTCATGTCTTATGTTTTTTTCTCATCTTTTAATTATATATCATGCTCTCCTCTAAATTTATATTGTTCTGGTTGCTTGATACAGCCAAAACTTACTTAGATTTCTTTATATTTTCCATAAACTTCTTTATGCTCTCTAGCTTTTTCCCACTTATTCATTCCAGGTGATTTTAATCCTGAGGGACATCATTCTGTAGTTCTCTCAGTCAAGGTTTGAGTGTCAGTTTTCAATGTTTAACATGCAAAATTTTTCATTTTGCCCTCTTGAATAATAGTTTTGCTGCTTACAGAATCATATGTTGGCAGGTGTCTACCCTGTGAATTTATTTATACTCTTATCTCAGCATTAGCCTTTATTGTTGATATTGTGAACTTTTTTCTTATAAGTGTTCTTTCACAAATATTCTATATTTTCTGTTTGTTTTCAATATCTTTTTTTATTTTGATATTTTATACCTTTACTCTGAAGTGTCTAACATTTTACTCTGCTAAAGACTTCTAATATTTTTAAATCTGGGGTTCGTATTTCTTCATCTGGAAAATTTTTAGCCATTTTCCCTTGGGCTCTTGCTTCTCCACCATTTCTACCATACACTTTGCATCCAGAATTTCTTTTAAATCTCTACCAAAACTTCTCATTCCATTCTCCATATCTCTTAACCAATATTTATTGTTTTATATACCTCTCCTTTTTCTGAAATGCATTGTTATTTCACCAAATGTTCCAATTCGCATATTCTCTCAGCTGTGTGCACTTCAACACATTCATTGTGATTTCCTTGCAATGCCCCCTATTTCATTTCTACAAGTTTTCTTAGAATATCTTACTATTCTGTATTGTCTTTAACTTTGCTATTTTATTATTTTAATTGCTTGTGACATTAATCTTTTGGTTGGCATTTACTAATGATTTTTATTCATTGTGAATTGTTACTGTCTGTATGTGCATCCATGTATGTTTGACCTCATTTTTAGTGTTTTTTTTTTTTTTTCTGTTTATTGGGCACTGTACCTCAGCTAGACGTGAGAAGTTCACTCAATTTCAGTCTGCTAGATCTTCCGGCATGTCTATAGTTCATGAATAAATTTTATGTTACTGTATCAGCTTAGGGTTTCTTAACCCAATTGGGAAAAGTAAATTCAATCCCCAAACAAATAAGCAGAGTAAGTCAAGGTTTTTCATTCTCAGGGGATTTTATTTTCTGTGGTCAGAGTCTCCTTGCTGTCTCCCTCAGTGGGTAGGAGAACACTTTGTAATTAGATTGACACTAATCACACTGATCTTGGGAACTCTGCTTTTATGCAGACCTACAGCTGGGTCTTTTGCTTTCAGGTAGGTATTTAAACCCAAGATCTTGGGCTATTGTGGTCAGTGACTATAAGAATATGCACTCCATCTCTTAAATGTTAATCATTCTTGTTTTTAGCTTATTTTTTTGTTTATGGCATGTAGAGATTAACTTATTATTGGTGAGCTCAGTGATGTATTTTATGGCTGTTTTATTGTTGTTATATTTTATGCAGTACTATAGGTGCGTGGCACAAAGGACTCACTCACATTATGTCAGCTCACCATCTTACCTGCACCTGGATTTCCCTTTTTATTGAACTTTTATAAGAAAGTTAAAAAAATGTGGTTGTTTGAGGCTGCCTCTATTCCATACTAGGAATTCCTTTAAAAGAAAATTAGAGACATATTTTAGTCACTTGTGTGTTGCCTTCAGGATTTATGGCATGACCATATGTGACCATTATTTATTTCATAGTTTTTGTTAAATCAGCTCTCTAAAACACAAAACAAACAAATAAAGCAAAAACACAAGCTAAACAAAATCTCAAGTGGGTTATTTATCCTAGACCTAAACAATAATATCTGGTGAGTCATGATTTTTGAGAAACTATTTATAATTTTCTAGTTAAGCACTAAATTAGATGTGTAACTGTTTTTATTAATTTTGTCTGTTTTACCACCTAGGTTCACAGCTCATGACACTAAAAATTCATAGCATACTTGCGGAAATTGAAACAGTAAAAAATCTTTATTACCTATGATGTTAAAAACTAGGTGAATATAGTTACCAATGAATTTATGCTGCATATTTGAATATTTGTAGATGAAGTACAAAATGTGTTTGAATTTCAATAGTTTACTGGATGATGAATATATTATTCTATGTATTTTATGGCATTATATATCATGTATAATTAATATTATATATAATCATCTTTAATATTATTTTTAGCCTCCTAAACATTTCCACTAATTATTTTTAATAATTCTTATATTACTCCATTTTTAAAAAAAAATTTTAAAGATTTTATTTATTTACTTGAGAGAGCAAGCGAATGAGCAAGAGAGCATGAGCGGGGGGAGAGGCAGAGAGAGAGGGAGAAGCAGACTCCCCGCTGAGCAGGGAGCCCAATGCGGGACTCTATCCCAGGACCCTGGGATCATGACCCGACCTACAGGAAGACACTTAACCGACTGAGCCACCCAGGCACCCAAATATTTTGTTTTTAAATTGTTGAAATATCACCTACTTTTTTTCAAGTTTTCTTGTGCTCTTAGATCGTAAGCATGTTGAGGGTTAAAAAGTGTGCCTTACTCATCTTTGAGTTCTCTATGATGTCCAGTACAGTATTTTGGACAGAAGTGAAACTCAATGTTAAATAGAATTCAATTGGTCAAAGTAATCAAAACTACTCGGTATGTACATGATCTTGACAATTACTAAGCAATTGTTTCTCTTGGATTCTGATTAACAGCATTTTAGGAGAAGCAATGTGTCAATAGTCATTCACTCACATGGGAAAAGTACTAGTGCTTTTAGTTTTACAGGCATTGATTGACATTTTCTACTGCTTCTGATATTTTCATTGTGTCACTAAGTCTTTTATATAGTTAAAACAATGTATCATGCAAAAATTGTCTTCCACTGAAATTGCATTTTTTGCCTTCAAAATTAATGTAAATGTTAAAAATGTAGCAATGAACTATAATAAATCTAATTCAATTGCATTGTGTTATAGGTCATTATAAATCCCAATAAAATTGTTATTTTTCCTAATGAAAACATTATTGAAAACTATGATTTGATCTTATTGTTTTGCCCACGGAGGCATGAAAAACAGTATTAAAAGTAAAATTATTTTTCTGCTTTGCTTATATTTGTTATTTCCAAAACCCAATTACAAAAACTTGGACTGTGATAATGTAAAAACACCTATTAATTTATCAGTAACAGCTTGTCCATCTCCTTAGTGACAAAATTTTCCTAAAGTATAAATGTCCTGAAATAGGAATCTTACATTATAAAAAAATATATAAGGCTATAGAAATTGAATTTTAGCTTAGTAAATATTTATTGAATGTCCAGTACAATTCAAGTATTACGTTAGACACTAGAGAAACAAAAGTAGTCAGACATTGCTCCTATTCTCAAAAAGTATAATAATGTAATGATGGTAACAATGGAAGTATGCACAGCTTTTCAAGCAGTACAAAGGGGTAGGCTTTAATTCTGTTGTAGGAGTCATATTTCTATACAAAACCATGACAAGGAATTTGCCTCTTCAAACTGGGTTGTAAAGGTATTTCTGGGAGAAGAAATATGAAAATGCACAGAGACATATAACAGTATGTCATATTAGGCAAAATACTGTCATATTGCTTGATATAGAGATGAGGGGGTTGCTTTAAGAGATTGAGTTTGGAAAAAGGGTATATAGACATGCCTTGTAAACTACAATTTGAGGACATTAAAAATCATAAGGAGTCTGTTTTTCAGTTTTAAACACACTTTTAAAATCTGGCATTGCACAGGAGATACTGATAACTAGTCATGGGCATTTTCATCATATCAGTATACTGAAAACAGAAACAGAACACTAATAAATTATTCTGAGAAGAAATCTTGGCAGTAATTTGAAGCACATTTAACAAAAATTTGGAAATATGCTTTGATAGTTATGTAGATGTCTGCAGTGCCTAATAAAATATTTTCTAGGACTGATCTAATAACATTTGACCAAAATGCATTTCACAGAACATGTTTGCTATCAACTGACAAGGTGAAGAATGTAGAAGTCTACATTTTTGTTACCTTGATTAGAAATAAGAAACACTAGTGAAATAATGTCAGCTCATTTTATACATATTTAACTATTACAAAAATGTGTCTGCCATAAGAAAATCACCTTTTTAATAATTTATTTCCTTCCTTCATTCAATAATTTATTGAGTACTTAAATTCCTTGAATATGTGTGCATATATATTGATATAGATGGATTTAGTCTTATATTAATTTTATAAAATATTTTTTGAGTGTTTAAAATATGGGCTTTGTAATTAGAATTCCCAGAGTTTAAATTCTGGCTTTGCTGTTTTCTAGGTATATAAACTAGAGCAAGTTATTTCGCTTCTCTTAATTTCAGTTTCTTCACCTTTATAATAGGGATTCCTGGGCCATAGGGATACATGTAAACAAACACGGAGTACCTTCTCCCCCACATAGCAAATGCTCACCAAATACAGATTGTTGTTGTTATTATTAAAACAGTATTATTATCATTAAGGTTATATATAGAAAGCATATTTACAAATCCTGCTGATGATCTACTACTAAAAACTATATGTCAGTGGAATCCAATATTTTGTCAATCACCCATACAATAGGTAAAAAGAAAACTATGTATATTCTATCTATCTCTTCTTATCTACACTTTCTGTATCTACTTATCCAATTAAATCTCAAAGGAGGTGATGATATTCTGTTAAACATACTATATATAGGGGCACCTGGGTGACTCAGTCTGCTAAGCATCTGCCTTCGGCTCAGGTCATGATCCCAGGGTCCTGGGATTGAGCCCCACATAGGGCTCCCTGCTCAGCAATGAGTCTGTTTCTCCCTTTTCCTCTGCCCCTCCACCTGCTTGTTCTCTCTCTCTCTTTCTCAAATAAATGAATAAAATCTTAAAAAATACTATGTATAAATTCTGTTTCAATTAATTATAATCTTGAAAAGCTACCACTTTATTGGATTTTATTAGATTATTATTGATATTACTTTATAATAAGACTAATAAAAATCTTACCCTTGAAGTAAGAGAAATTTCAATTGTTGTCTTATTCGTTTATCTTCCCAATATTAGTTGTCTTTAACCTTTGCAGAAATCTTTCTAAGGGAGTCCACTTGATATAGGTGATTTTAATTTAAATTAGATAATATAATATGTAAATCCAATTAATTAGCACACATGTAAGCTATAATGTATAACAGTGTGCTGAAAGTTAATGAGTGAGTTTGTTACTCTTGATTCCCCCTTATTTATTCATGCAAAAGTATTTCTTGAGGGGTTATAATTGCCTTAAACACATTTAGATAGCAGCACTGAAAATAAATAGCAAAAATTCTATTGGTCAGATCAGATAATTAAAAAACATATATATAACACACATATATAACTATTTATATATAATTAATTAGATATAATTTGATTAGATATAATTATATATAATATATAATTAATTAGATACAATCATATGTTAGAGGGAGTTAAGTACTATGAAGAATAAAACCAGGGAAAGAGGCAAGTAACCAGGAATAACAGAGTAGCCAGAAATGATGTTATCTTTGCATGAGAATAAAGCCCAGGATATTCCCTTTTCTATCTCCATATAATTTGATCCCTTGTGATGTAAGGCAGCACAACACACTGGCTCTTATCCTGTGGTGCACTGTTATAAATAGAGGAACTGCCCCTCTTGTTACGGGAACATAGATCGCATCTTGGACCACTCCCTGCCTATGATGAAAAAGATGCCCTTAGAGTAGTGGTTCTTATCCAGTTTGCAGGTGGTTTTCCTGGAAAATGGGGCCAATGGATTATCTATCATTAGAATTTTTACTTGGTATGTAAATTATTATAAAGTACATTTAAAATCCAGTTCAAGCCAAAAGAGGGCACATATTGTGAATATAAAAGTAACAAACTGAGGGTTCCAGAGGGGAGCGGGGTGGGAGGATGGGTTAGCCTGGTGATGGGTATTAAGGAGGGCACACTCTGCATGGAGCACTGGGTGTTATACGCAAACAGTGAATCATGGAACACTACATCAAAAACTAATGATGTAATGTATGGTGATTAACATAATAATAAATAAATAAATAAAAATAAATAAATAAATAAATAAATAAACAAACAAACAAACAAAATAAAAGTAGCCTACTACTTTGCCCATTAGCTCCAGTCAGAACAAAGGAAGACTCCTTAATTTCAGTCATGGCTCCAGAGTCTCATTAACTCTTCAATTATAGTAGTATGTTTCAGGTATCAGATGACAATATAGCAAGTAGATTCCTAAACTGCCAGTAACTATAGCAGTGTTACCCCTGGTCCTTTACACTGAGTATTGGAATTAAAGAATCAGGCCCCAGAAAACTTTATTTAATGTTTGGACATTCCTGTGCTTAGGACCAGGATTATTACTGCATAAACCAATACATTCATGATTGGAGTAATATAATATAAATGTCTTATTTACATTTCAGTGAAAATAATGAAGGGGTCTCTGGAATTTAACTAGTTATGATAATACAATGGATGCAGAAACAGAAAGTTCTTTCAACACTAAAGAAAAACAAATTCAAATCCTTTTCTTTACACCTATTATTAAAGTTATGAAAGTCCATTTAAATATCTTTGTGAGGAGGTAAAAAGAAAAGCCAAAATGGGAAATGTAATAAAACCAAAGGAGAGAAATCACAAAACAGAAAAAAAGTCACTATACATTATGGTCTGAAGTTTTCCAGTAAAATTGGTTTGGAACAGATACATAAACCAATTTGGTTCATTGACTTCTTGATGGTATACATTTTGTCCTTTCAGATCTTATATTGAGTGTAATAGATCACTATATATGGAATGGATATAGTTTTTATTAGAGAGAGAGAGAAAGCTAGGTTTCATTATATTTTATCAAGCTGAAATGCTATGATTTTTAGAAAAAAGTTGGGTCTCCGTGCCCGAGAAAAGAAATATTCTGTGGATATGTTGACTTTCAGAGTTTTTAATAGCATACATATTTAATAAATAAGTGTCCCTGTATAAATTTCTTGTAAAATCCTCACTTTTTTTTTGAGTTTAAATTGACTGCTCTTTGATTTGGGTTTTTGCTGAAAACACAATTATATCTTGTTTATCAAGTATTTGAATGTTTGCTCTTTTAGTAAATTTATTTCATTTTTTTTGAAATTGATCTTTTTAAAGAAAAAATCTTGAAAATCAAAACCTAGGCACATTTCTCAAACAAGATTTACCTTAAACTTTACATCTTATATAATTAATCACTTGAAACCATAAAGGACATGCAACTTTTCTAACACATTCACCCATCACAGGAAGCCCACTCTTTTTTTTTTTTTAAGATTTATTTATTTATTTGAGGGGGAAGGGGCAGAGGGAAAGAATCTTCAAGGAGACTACTTGCTGAGTGTGGATCCCGGAGGAGCTGGACACAGGGCTCCACTGGGGACTCCACCTGGGGCTCCACCAAGGCTCAATCTCAGGACCCATGAGAACATGACCTGAGCCCAAACCAAGAGTCCTTTGCTTAATCAACTGACCCACTCAGGCACCCTTCAATAAGCCCACACTTAATCAAATCCTTTGTAGTTGACTTTTAACAGGAAATTAGGAAATGTAGGATGTAAAAAGTATAGATGCAGGAAATTATATGAAAATGGATAAGACTGTTTTACCTACTAAACAAATCATAGATTCTGTTATCATTTCTCCTAATTGGAGCCAAATTGCAGCTGTCTTTTATAAGAAGGAATAGCACCCTACAATTTTAGACAACTAAATCACTACATAGATAGAGCAATGAGTGTGATGAGTTTTAAATCTCTTATCAGTTGCATGGCTTAAAGATACGGGAACAGGGAACTGGTTGGCATGCAATGTTTAAATACTTTAAGAAAAAGAACAATCACATCAGCTTGCAATTAACTTAAATTTCTGTGCATTCCAAAAACATAAATAGATGTTCTATATTTTAACCACTGCTATTTATTTTCTCTCAAAACTATATTAGAATTTCACTTTGAATAGATTTACAGTTGTCACTACTGTCTAACTATAACATGAACATGAAATTAAGTTTATATATGTGTGAAAATGAATGCAATAAAACAAGTTCTGCTTTACTTTTGATACTTATGATATCCCTTTCTCTGGAGAGAATGTCTGGTTTCCTTCACTGTGTGTGTGTGTGTGTGTGTGTGTGTATTTATCTAAAGATTCAATCAATTTTGAAACACAGTTACTGATTTAAAAGAAGACCATGAGAAGAAAACTAAGGAAACAGAAATAGGTCAGAACAGTATTAAAAATTATAAAAAGGGAGAAATAAAGGGAAAATCCAGTTCTCCTGGGTAACAAATTCTATTTTTTTTAAAGTATGGTGACTAAAACAACAGCTTAATGTAAGATAGAGAACTGATATTAAAAAAAAGAAGAAGAGTCAGTCCAAAAACTATCCTAATTATGGTGCCAGTGAACATATTAGAGAAAGGGACACCACACACAACTATATAAAAGAGCACATCAAATACAAAAGACAATAGCCTGGCATATAAATGGGTAAAGAATTCACATGGTATACTTACTAAAGAAGAAATGCCAAAGGTAGTATATTAGTTTATTAAAGCTGCCATTATAAAGTTCCACAAAACGGGTGGCCTAGAACAACAGAAAATTATTGTTTCATGTTTCTGGAGGCCATCAATCTTTCTGAGGCCTATGGGGAAAAATCTATTCCAAGCCTCTCTCCTAGTTTCCAGTGATTTGATGGTGATCTTTGGTGTTCCTTGGCTCCTACTTCATCACTCTGAGCATCACCTTCAACTTCAGATGGTGTTCTCCCTGTGCATGTCCATTTCTGAATCCCCCATTTCATGAGGACACCAGTAGCCTTGGATTAGGAGCCCACTCTACTTCGTCATGGCCTCAGCCTCACCTAACTACTTCACTAATGACCTTATTTTCAAATTATAAGGTACTAGGTGTTATAACTTCACCAAACGAGTTTTGGGGTAACACAAATCAACTCAAACATGTTGTAAATGCATAAATATATATTCCATTCTGCATGTAATGAAATTACTTCAAATTAAAATTAATAGTGTGATGCCATTAAAATAAATATTTATATTGTTCAATGATGATAAGTCACTTTCATAAACTCCTATTTGAGTTTTTATGTCTGTGCTTTGTTCTTGGAGGAGAAAATTTATCCATATGTATCAAATGTCTTCAAATTCTGTTTTTGGCCAAATCATTTATTTTAAAGATTTTATTTATTTATTTGACACAGAGAAAGAGAGAGACAGCGAGAGAGGGAACACAAGCAGAGGGAGTGGGAGAGGGAGAAGCAGACCTCCCGCTGAGAGAGAGCCCAATATGGGTATCAATCCCAGGACCCTGGGATCATGACCTGAGCTGAAAGCAGACGCTTAATGACTGAGCCACCCAGGCACCCCTTGGCCAAATCATTTAACATGTACAGATATCCTCAAGGAAAATTATTTTAAAAGTAGCTATATGTTTTACAGAAAATTCATCAAAACGTTTTTTATTTATAAATATTGGGAAAAAAATGTCCAACTTTCGGGACCAATGGAACAAATTGGTTGATATATATAAAATATAATAATATCCAGACATTAAAAATTGTGGTTAACTTTTTTGTAGCATTTACTAACGTGCCAGGTGTTAATCTAAGCATTTCAATGTGTATTAACACAGAGAATTTTCACAAGGACCCTATGAGAAATATGCTACTACCTAACTTTTATTTTTGATAAACTTTAGGTATAAAAATTTTAAATAACCTGTCTAAGGTCATCCAGTTTTGCAAGCAGCAGAGCTACAGTAAAACCCAGGCATCTGGTCCCAAAATTCATTTTCTTAATCATTTTGCTATGGTGACCTCATAAATTGATATTGAAATATTTATTTTATCAGGTTGTTTAAATGAAACAAAGTATAATACTATACACAAAATTTTCAATTACTTTCACTGAAAAGTAAGTCAGAACATAAAATGACAAGGTAACTAACAACTGTTGCCTTAGAATTGTGTTATTAGCAGTGATTTTACTGTTACTTATACTTTTGTATTCTTTATTTTTAAATTGCATTTATTTATTTTTTTGCAAACCTTTTTGTTTTACAATTTTATTTAAATTCTAGTCAGTTAACATATATTGTAATATTGGTTTCAGGAGTAGAATTTAGTGATCACTTACATACAACACCCAATGCTCATCACAAGTGCCCTCCTTAATACCCATCACTCATCTAGCCCATCCCCTAACCACCTCCCTCCATCACTCCTCAGTTTGTTCTCTATAGTTAAGAGTATGTTTCTTGGTTTGCCTCCCTTTTTATTTCTTTCCCCTATGTTCATCTGTTTTGTTTCTTAAATTCCACATGTGAGTGAAATCATACAGTATTTGTCTTTCTCTGACTGACTTATTTCACTTAGCATAAGACACTCTAGCTCCATGTACATTGTTGCAAATGCAAGATTTCATTCTTTTTTTATGGCTGAGTAATATTCCATGGTGTGTGTGTGTGTGTGTGTGTGTGTGTGTGTGTGTGTATGGCACATCTTTAGATAGATATATAGATAGACCACATCTCATATATTATAATAACATATTATTATAATGTGCATAATATATATACACATACACACACCACATCTTCTTTATCCATTCATCAGTCGATGGACATGTGGGCTATTTCCATAACTTGTTTATTGTTGATAGTGCTGCTATAAACATCGGGGTGCATGTGCCCCTTTAAATCAGTATTTTTGTATCCTTTGGGTAAATACCTAGTAGTGCAATTGCTGGGTCATAGGGTAGTTCTATTTTTAACTTTGAGACACCTCCATACTGTTTTCCAGAGTGGCTGCACCAGTTTGCGTTCCCACCAACATTGTAAGAGGGTTCCCCTTTCTCTGTGTCCTCTCCAGCATCTGTTGTTTCCTGTGTTGTTAATTTTAGCCATTCTGACAGGTGTGAGGTGATATCTCACTGTGGTTTTGATTTGTATTTCCCTGATGATGAGTGATGTTGAGCATCTTTTCATGTCTGCTAGCCATCTGTACGTCTTCTTGCGGAAAAATGTCTATTCATGTTTTCTGTCCATTTCTTAACTGGATTAGTTGTTCTTTGGGTGTTGAGTTTCATTAAGTTCTTTATAGGTTTTGAATACTAACCCTTTATCAGATATGTCATTTGCAAATATCTTCTGCCATTCCATAGGTTACCTTTTAGTTTTGTTGATTGTTTCCTTCACTGTGCAGAAGCTTTTACCTTGATGAAGTACCAATCGTTCATTTTTGCTTTTGTTTCTCTTGCCTTCAGAGACATGTCTAGTAAGAAGTTGCTACAGCTGAGGTCAAAGAAGTTGCTGCCTGTGTTCTCCTCTAGGATACTGATGGTTTCTTGTCTCACATTTAGGTCTTTTATCCATTTTGAATTTATTTTTGTGTATGGTATAAGAAAGTGGTCCAGTTTTATTCTTCTTCCTGTTGCTGTCTAGTTTTCTCAAGAGACTTTGGGAAAGTCTGAAGAGACTGTCTTTTGTTGATGGGGCTGTCTTTTTCTACTGGATATTCATTCCTGCTTTGTTGAAGATTAGTTGACACTATAGCTGTGGGTCCATTTCTGGGTTTTCTATTCTGTTCCATTGATCTATGTGTCTGTTTTTATGCCAGTACCACACTGTCTTGATGACTATAGCTTTGTAATAAAGCTTGAAGTCTGGAATTGTGATACCTCCAGGTTTCTTTTCTCTTTCAAGCTTACTTTGACTATGTGGGGTCTTTTGTGGTTCCATGCAAATTTTAGAATTATTTCTTCTACTTCTGTGAAAAATGCTATTGGTATTTTGTTAGGGATTGCATTACATGTGCAGATTACTTTGGATAGTATAAATATTTTAATAATATTCTTTCTTCTAATCCATGAGCATCGACTGTTTTTCCATTTCTTTATGTCATCTTCAATTTCTTTCACAAGTATTCTATAGTTCTCAGAGTATAGATCTTTTACCTGCTTGGTTAGTTTATTCCTAGGTGTATTATGGTGCAATTGTAAATGGGATCAATTCCTTGATTTCTCTTTCTGCTGCTTCATTATTGGTGTATAGAAATGGAACATATTTCTGTACATTGATTTTGTATCCTGTGACTTTGCTGAATTCATATTTCAGTTCTAGTAATATTTGGTGTAGTCTTTCGGGTTTTCACGTACCTGCAATGTATCATGTCATCTGTGAACAAAGTCTGGCTTCTTCCTTGCTGATTTGGATGCCTTTTATTTCTTTTTGTTGTCTGATTGTTGAGGCTAGGACTTCCAGTACTATGTTAAATAACAATGGTGAGAGAGGACATCCCTGTCTTCTTCCTGACCATAGAAGAAAAGCTCTGTTTTACCCCATTGAGGATGATATTAGCTGTGGGTCTTTCATATATGGCCTTTATGATGTTGAAGTATGTTCCCTTTATCTCTACTTTGTTGAGAGTTTTTATCAAGAATGGATGCTGTATTTTGTCAAGTGCCTTTTTCTGCATCTATGGTTCTTATCCTTTTTTTAAATTAATGTGTATCATGTCGATTGTTTGCCAATCTTGAACCACACTTGCAGCCCAGGAATAAATCCCACTTGATCATGGTGAATAATTCTTCTAATGTACTGTTGGATTTGATTTGCTAATATATTGTTGAGAATTTTTACATCCATATTCATCACAAATATTGGCCTGTAATTCTCCTTTTTAATTTGGTCTTTGTCTGATTTTGGAATCAATGTAATGTTAGCTTTGTAGAATGAGTTTGGAGGTTTTCCTTTCATTTCTATTTTTTGGAACAATTTGAGAAGGATAGGTACTAACTCTTCTTTAAATGTTTTGGGGAATTCACCTGGGAAGCCATCTGGCCCTGCACTTTTGTTTGTTGGGAGATTTTTGATTACTGATTCAGTTTCTTTGCTGGTTATGGGTGTACTCAAATTTTCTATTTCTTTCTGTTTCAGTTTTGATAGCTTATATGTTTCCAGGAATTTGTCCATTTCTTCTAGATTGCTTAATTTGTGGCATATAATTCCTCATAATATTCTCTTATAATCGTTTGTATTTCTGTGGTGTTGGTTGTGATCTCTTCTCTTTCATTCATGATTTTATTTATTTGGGTCCTTTCTGTTTTCTTTTTGTAAGTCTGGCTAGGGCTTTAACAACTTTAATAATTCTTTCATATAATTTTCTAACTTATTTATAATTTTAAGATGAAACAATAATAAAGATACTTAACAGGTGGTCATATGCATTTTTTACATACATTTACTGGATCAAACATGACAGAAAGGTTTTTGGTAATTTGAATTTTTGTTTCTCTCTAGGTAAGGTCTTATTTAATTCAAGCTTCAAGTGGCTAGATCCACTAACAAAATATAAATAGATTACATGTTTTATTTAATTAACACAGGATCACTATCTATTAAAGCTTAGTTTGCATGTCTACCTTAAGGGACTATGGAATAGTCAGGGCATTTCCTGTGACCTAATTTGCATACATGGCCCTATGTCCTTGAGAGGGGGATGCCAAAGAAATTTTAGCCTGTTGCTAGGTTCTCTGGATACGTGACTCTGGTTAGTACCACACAGAATTGTATTCACTAACACATTTTGGGAGGGGTGAGGAGTTGAAGGAGCTTTGAAAATATGATAATGTACTACAGACCAGTAAGCAGTCTAATACCTAGCTCAGCAAGAATAAAAACTAATTCAAGGAAAAGTAGAATAATATGAAATGCAGCAGGGTACAGAAATGTGACTATTGTCCCCCTTCCCCAGTTGCCCCAGTATCATAGTATATATTATACTTATTGCCTGAATATTAAAGGTGGTGCTGGAGGGAGGGGATGCAGCTGGACTATATATTAGCTGCACTAGTAAATAAGGTCAGTGAAACTGATGGTTAAACAAAATCATCTTTGTTTTTGGCCTTATCACAACTACAAGGACAAAATATGACAATATCTGGTCTTATTATCTACTGCTACATAGCTAATCATATCTTTTAAACCCAGACATAAAACAATATTTCATTCAACATGTTTTTGCCATAAATGTGATATGTTATAGTCTTAACTGAGGCTTACATCCATAAAATAATTTAGAAGGATGTCAGAGAAGTCCCTTCAGCCTTGAAAAAAAATTCAAAGAAAAGACTAGGAAGTAACACTTCCAAGAACAAGGAAGAAATTCAGATTTTAGAGTTGAGACCACAAAGTCAGAGTTAGATCACTCACAAGGGTGATAATCTGAATGCCAAGATTTTGCTCAGATAAAACTTTCTGAATTTCTCATGCCACAGAAGATTTTACAGAAAAATGCTGAAATAATTGTTCATCTTGTCATTAGTATTTATTAATACCCATTGTATGTCATAGAATGTTCCACATACTGGAGATACAAAAATAAGATATAATCACTCACCTCAACGAGTTCTGTCTCTAATAGAAAGTAACACTGTCTGCAGGTCTATTCCTGCAGGGAGAAAACCTAGGAAACATGAGTAAAGGTTATACTTAAGCTGATCACATAAGAATTGCTCTCTTGCCTGTGTTTTGACTTGATTTTGTTAAATTAACATTTGTTATATGGAGTACAGGGTGTCCTACAATAACCCAATGTTTGACAAAAGACTACAAGACCACAAGACAAACTGGAGGAAGTACATGGCATGCCTCAAAAAGCCACACAGGGAGATCAAGGCAGAGTACAAGTAGAGTGACAGGACCGGGGTATATGCCTTTGTTGGGGTCCATGGATGAAGCGCTTTGGAGTTCCCTGGCTACAGCTGGATTGGTTGATTCAAACCAGAAAGAGCAGAATTTTGATAAGCTCTACAGAGGTCTTATTTAAGAGGTACACAAAGGGAATACTTTAGGAGATGGGGGAGGCTAATAATGATCACAAGGATCATTGGGGAATTCATATCAAGAACTTATATTTGTTATGGCTCTGCAGGCTGTTACTTGGGACATGCACTTGCATGAGGGAACTGGTGTCAGTTTAAAGTCCCTACAGGCCACTGGGCCAAAGACAATGGATGCTGAGGCAGCAATACTATGGTATAGCTTAGCTAAACTCTCAATGCCCAGACTCACTCTTCTCATTATCAGTACTTTGGAGAAGCTAGAGCTCTATTTTTTATTTAAAGTCAGTAATAAACTTACAAGAAAAGTGAGGGACTCTTATGGGTATCGTATAGGTAATGGCAGAGATTTGGGTGTTCTCTGAAATCTCACATTTCATGAGTTACCTCTCAGAGGTCTTATAGGAAGGATAATAACCCTTTTGTTAGTAGCATTAACAAGGAAATCTCATGAATAAGCTTTAGATCTTTGTGCCACATAACTTATTTTCCCTGTAGCCTAATAAGAAAAGATAACTATAACATCTTCCAGTCAGCCTTTTCAATGCTCTTGACTGATAAGGAACAAATTGACCCAGGATCTTTTTCACTACCAATAGGGCTCTTTAGGGGAACATGTCAAGTGAGTTAAAAAAGAAGAAAAAAAAATGTATTTATGTGAAAAGGAGAACCACACAGTTATTTTAAACTTTAACCGTCATTTATTTTCAGAAACTTGTTCCACATGGATATTACCGTGCAATGCTATTTTAACAGAGAGTTATAGAGAATATAATAGAAATAACAACTTGAGCTATTCCAAATCAAAAGCTAAGAGCAGAAATGAAACCATGGAATCTGTAGATCTGACACTGAAAATTGTAATTCTATCAGTGTGATCATAGAAAGAGCCTCGGCTCTAATAGTACAATTTTGGAAGTATTTTGGGACACATAATATGAGCTGCTTAACAGAAACAGCAAGGCCACTTCACACATATGCTTTCAAATCTTTGGAAGCTTAAAAGTCACTATAAAGTTATTATTGTGCATTAAAGAAGTTTCAGTGTCAGTGTTTTATTTTAGGTCATGATAGATGTCCAAAATTAGTTGACTTAGCAGGATGCAAAACCCAATATTCTTATTCTAGGTAATGCCTATTTAATTAATTACTACAAGTAGAGGTCAGAAGCAGGGAGATTCAGAGAGGTTTGTCGTGGGTGGGGGTATGTTGTTGTAGATTTAATGTTTGTAATTTTCATTTCTACCATTCAATCAATGAACTGGGACATGATATGAATTCATTATGAGAAAACAAAGATTGAAAAATTGAATAAATGAATCCAGAACTATATGCTCAGGTAAGTGTAAAAATCAACTTCTATTCACAATCCAGAAGTTGGAAAGATTGGAAAATTGGATTCAGTTACTGACATAAGAATTTAGGCTTAGGGCTTGCTGCATTATTAAGTGGGAAGGATCTGAGATTTTATACTATTGAACACTAAGAATTTAGTCTGCCACATTATCATCTTGGGACAGTAAGCAGCATAAGCTAACCTTGCATATCAGTTGTCCTTGTTTCCCCAGTCTCACAGGGACAACATAGAACATCCCAGGTAGATGCTGTGATGGTTAAGGAATCTTCAGAAGCTTAAAATTCAGCTATAAGGTTAAGAATGTTTGAGGAGTCCTGAGTTTAATTAACTCAAATCTTTTATGTTAGGATGTAAGCAAACATGCCCAATCTTTTTTCCCTCCAGGGAGACATTATCTCTGTCTTCTAAGGTCATTTGAAATATAAGCATCCTTGAAAAGATAGTCCAAAACAAAAGCTATTGGTGCCTCTGCTAATAACATTGCAGAAAGACAGGAGAGTCATTGAGAATTATCTCCCAAGTACTTATATATACCTGAGAAAATTTTAGTGCAGCTAATGTCCTGTTGGTTATTTTATTAAGTTGTGGACATACTTTAAAAATATTGAAATTTCACCCTTCAGTTTTCCTAAGTATCCTTTCCCATTTGTTTGGTCTTTGGCATTTCATATGATTATCTTGCATATGTGGCCATTATTCTGCTAGCAAGCATTTTAGTGATTATATTCCCTATGATCTGAGTAATATTTTGGGTTATTTGTGCACTTAGTAACATCTCTAATTATTATTAAGATTGCTATTTCTTCATGGAGGACATTAGGAGAACAAAGGGAAAAATGAAGGGGGGGAGAATCGGAGGGAGAGACGAACCATTACAGACTATGGACTCTGAGAAACAAACTGAGGGTTCTAGAGGGGAGGGGTGTGGGGGGATGGGTTAGCCTGGTGATGGGTATTAAGGAGGGCATGTACTGCATGGAGCACTGGGTGTTATACGCAAACAATGAATCATGGATCACTACATCAAAAATTAATGATGTATTGTATGGTGACTAACATAACATAATAAAATTAAATTAAATTAAAAATGATTGCTATTTCTGAATATCTTAATATTACTCTGAATAACTTAATAGTTATAGTTTTGAAGTTGGGAGTTTTTTATGCCTTTATAAAGTTAAGATCTGTGTTTACCTTTATTAATTTAAGAAAAAAGTAATCAAATGAGGATGAAATCTATATTCAAGTTTTCTAGAGAAAATGTTTTATATTTATTTTCCTCTTTTTAGTAAGAGAGTATTAATGTGGCAGGAGAGGTGAGAGTCACTGTTAGAAAAGTCTACTCTAATACCACCTATATGTACAACAACTAGAACAGGACCTGAGCCCCAAATGATTTTCTCTGAAAAGTTTGCATACAGCAAACAACACAGCAGAGTCACAGTTACATTGAGCATTTCTGCTTCAATGGCAAGAACATTTATGTTTTAATGGCAAGATGGAGACTTGTGACCAAAATGTTCTCTAACATCCTCTTCAGCACCCCATGATACAACCACCTCTTTTAGAAAACAATAGCTCAGTGTTTGCCCATAATATGACCACAGTCATGATTTTGCAGACTTATTTCATGATTTCCTTTATCCATATGGCGCTGGATGTTTATTTCCCACACTAAGTAGGTTAGAATGGCTTTTATAACTGGGTTGCAGAACTAGCCTACATTTAATTTATGGATGCTGACAGAGACTATTGTCACACCTGAGCATCCTGTGTAAGTCTTCTGCTATGAACTCTCATCCCACTCTTGCCCTAGTGAGGTCAAAGCTTAATTCAAATTGTCAAACAGCTGTTTTCATGCAAAATGTTTAAAGGATCTTTCTTTTGATCAGGGATTGACAATTAAGATACTTACAAGACTCAGACAATTATGATATGTCAATGAAATGGGTCAGCAGAAAAGGAAGTTCACACTAAAATTCAGTGTCAAAAGGACAATAAGAAATGAGGGGACCTGGAAAATACCCACCCTCTCTAAAGAAAAGCAACAATAAACTATGTTCAGTCAATTGTGAGAATGTGTCATACTGACAAATTTTCCAATATTTTCAAGAGGAAATTCAATACTCTATGTGAATTTTTTTTTTTTTTTTTTTTCCATACTTAGGCTATCCTGTGAGTTCTGTTTTTGGTTCTTGCTTTTCATAGGAATTGGTAGAAAGAGGTGCTAGGAAATCCTTTTACTTACTAATGAGCTACTTAAATTAACTATCCTAGTCTGAAAACACTTCAGACTATTTCTGAGAATGTAGAATGTGCATCATGCCTCTATGGCTGGCTTCTCATGGCACAGCTTTGATTTTGTGAATAAGGCCTAAATCCTGTTTTTCTCATGTGTGTTCTCATGAAAGTTCTCCAATTGACAGTAGAGAAAATGGAAGAGGATATTTAAAAGCTAAAATTAATTAGTTCATTGAACTAACATCCTCAACATTATTGAACAATGTTTGGTTCCCAAAATGTGAAACAAGTACCTTCTTTCATAGGTCTTTGCAAATGTACTCTTAGGAATGGTAATGAAAAGAAAATCTGGCCCATTCATTATATATGGCTTTGAACAATTCAACTGAATGTCTCACTTCTTAAAAGAACATATTTTCAGTTGGAGTGTTAAAATGCAAAGCCCAACCAATGGTATATGAAAGATTATATGGCTCATTCCCTCAAAAGGATAACTCCATTCAGGTGTTAGAGTCAAACCTCACTTTGGACTCAGAAAGTTTATTTTCTTTTGGCATTAAAGAGGACACCACCCTTCTTTTATTTTCTTAACTATTATATAATGTCTTAGAAGTACTTATAATGATTTCTACATCATAGATCTTAATAGTGGAGAAATTAATCCTTTTAGGTATTAATTATATAAAAAGCACTCTGGGATTTGAGGAGGTGTTTGTTGTACTATTGAATTAATGATTAAATAATAATTACAAAATATAGTGAATAAGGTGAATAGTGCAAAGTGCTTGTAAAAAATTCTAATGTACAATATTCTGACAGCCTCCCTGTGGTTGGCTCTAAGCCAATAAGGAACTCATAGAAAAAAGGGAAGAAGTAGAAGGAGCAAGATGGCGGAGGAGTAGGAGACCTGGACTTTGTCTGGTCCCAGGAATTCAGCTGAATAGGGATCAAACCATTCTGAACACCTACGAACTCAACAGGAGACCGAAGAAGAGAGTAGCAACAATTCTCTGAACAGAGAAGTGACCACTTTCTGGAAGGAAGGATGTGCAGAGAAGTGAATCCGAGGCAATATTCGGGAGGATAGACGGTGGGGGAGGGGGCCTCCATCTGCCGCTTCTGGCAAGTGATAAGAGCTGCGGAGCCCAAAATCGGAATTTTTAGAAGTTGGCTCCGCTGAGGGACGTCGCTCCAGTGGCTAAGCAGGGGGTGGAACCCTCGCGGGACAGTGTGGTCTCAGGACCCTCGGGGTCACAGAAAGACCGGGGGTGCCTGAGTGCGGCAGAGCTCCCAGGTATCGGAGCGGGGAAGCCGGCTGCAGAGATGGAGCCGAGGAGCGGGCTCTCAGCTCGGGGTGGCCATAAACTGTGATCTGTGGCCCAGTCGGGCCACTGCTCCTCCAGCAGGGACCCAACAAGCAGCAGACCCGGGGAGACTCCCCTTCCTCCCCCGGGAGGAGCAGGACAGATGCACACTGTAGGGATCTGCTGGGTTTGGAGACTCCACACGGGGTCGGGTGCCAGAGATAGAAACGCTTGGTCACAGGCCGGGTGAGCACGGAGAGCGGCCGGAGACCAGGGAGACGGGAGTGACTGCTTCTCTCTGGGGGC